>NW_022060070.1:915948-1023646 GCF_007399415.2 Gopherus evgoodei | reverse complement strand
CCTTCCCCTTCGCCCCCGCAAGGCCTGCGTGTGATAACCCGTGCCAGCCACACCCGCAGAGACCTGGCCCTTCCCGCGGCCCGGCCCAAGGCCTGTGTGAGATACGCCGTGCCAGCCACACCCGCAAGAGCCTGGCCCTTCCCCTGCGCCCAGCCATGGGCCTGCGTGAGATACACCGTGCCAGCCACACCCGCAAGAGCCTGGCCCTTCCCCTGCGCCCGGCCCCGGCCTGTGTAGATACGCCGTGCCAAGCCACACCCGCAGAGAGCCTGGCCCCTTCCCCTGCGCCCATCCATGGGCCTGCATGAGATACGCCGTGCCAGCCACACCCGCAGAGAGCCTGGCCCCTTCCCCTGCGCCCGGCCATGTGCCCCCCGCGTGAGAATACGCCGTGCCATCCACACCCGCAGAGAGCCTGGCCCCTTCCCCTGCGCCCACCTGGGCCTGCGTGAGATACGCCGTGCCAGCCCACCCGCAGAGAGCCTGGCCCTTCCCCTTCGCCCGCCATGGGCCTGCGTGAGTATGCCGTGCCAGCCACACCCGCGAGAGCCTGGCCCTTCCCCTGCGCCAGTCCAAGGCCTGCGTGAGATACGCCGTGCCAGCCACACCCAGAAGCCTGGCCCTTCCCTGCGCCCTGCCCAAGGCCTGCGTGAGATACGCCGTTCCAGCCACACCCGCAGAGAGCCTGGGCCCTTCCCCTTCGTCCACCATGGCCTTGAGATACACCGTTCCAGCCACACCCGCAGAGAGCCTGGCCCCTTCCCCTGCGCCCGGCCATGGGCCTGCGTGAGATACACCGTGCCAGCCACACCCGCAGAGACCTGGCCCTTCCCCTGCGCCCACCATGGGCCTGCGTGAGATACACCGTGCCAGCCACACCCGCAGAGAGCCTGGCCCTTCCCCTGCGCCCAGCCTGGGCCTCGTGAGATACACCGTGCCACCACACCCGCAGAGAGCCTGGCCCTTCCCCCTGCGTCCAGCTGGCCTGCGTGAGATACACGTGCCAGCCACACCCGCAGAATCCTGGCCCTTCCCCTGCGCCCGCCCACACCCGCAGAGAGCCTGGCCCCCTTCCCCTGTGCCCAGCCATGGCCCGTGTGAGATACACCGTGCCAGCCACACCCGCAGAGAGCCTGGCCCCTTCCCCTGTGCCCCAGCTTGGCCCGTGTGAGATACACCGTGCCAGCCACACCCGCAGAGAGCCTGGCCCTTCCCCCCGGCCCCTGCTGGGCCTGCGTAGATACACTGTGCCAGCCACACCCAGAGAGCCTGGCCCCTTCCCCTGCCCCATCATGGCCCCGCTTGAATACGCCGTGCCAGCCACACCGCAGAGAGCCTGGCCCCTTCCCCTGTGCCCAGCCATGTGCCCGCTTGAGATACACCGTGCCACCACACCCGCAGAGAGCCTGGCCCCTTCCCCTGCGCCCCCATGGCCTGCGTGAGATACGCCGTGCCCGCCACACCCGCAGAGAGCCTGGCCTCCCCCCCTGCCGCACAGGCCCTGCCCGCGTGAGATACACCGTGCCATCCACACCCGCATAGGCCTGGCCCTTCCCGCGCCCAGCCTGGGCCCGCGTGAGATACACCGTTCCAGCCACAACCCGCAAGAGCCTGGCCCTTCCCCTGCGCACCGGCCCAAGGCCTGCGTGAGATACGCCGTGCCAGCCACACCCGCAGAGAGCCTGGCCCTTCCCCGCGTCCAGCCATGGCCTGTGTTGATATACACGTGCCAGCCACACCCGCAGAGAGCTGGCCCTTCCCCTGCGCCCGTCCATGGGCCTGCGTGATATACACCGTTCCACCACAACCCGCATAGAGCCTGGCCCTTCCCCGCCGCCAGCCATGGGCTGCGTGAGATACCCGTGCCCGCCACAACCCGCAGAGAGCCTGGCCCCTTCCCCTGCCCCAGCCATGGGCCTGCGTAGATACACCGTGCCAGCCACACCCGCAGAGCCTGGCCCTTCCCCTGCGTCCAGCCATGGGCCTGCGTGAGATACACCGTGCCACCACACCCGCAGAGAGCCTGGCCCTGTCCCCTGCGCCCGGCCCCACCCGCAGAGAGCCTGGCCCCTTCCCCTGTGCCCAGCCTGGCCCGTGTGAGATACACCTCCGCCACACCCGCAGAGAGCCTGGCCCTTCCCCTGTGCCCACCATGGGCCCGTGTAGATACACCGTGCCACGCCACACCCTCAGAGAGCCGGCCCTTCCCCGCGCCCGTCCAGGCCTGCGTGTAGATACACTGTGCCACCACACCCGTAGAGAGCCTGGCCCCTTCCCCTGCGCCCAGCCATGGGCCCGCGTGAGATCCGCCGTGCCAGCCACACACGCAGAGAGCCTGGCCCCTTCCCCTGTGCCAGCCATGGCCCGCGTGAGATACACGTGGCCAGCCACACCCCTCAGAGCCTGGCCCCTTCCCCTGCGCCCAGCATGGCCTTGCGTGAGATACGCCGTGCCAGCCACACCCGCAGAGAGCCTGGCCCTTCCCCTGCGCCACCATGGGCCCGCGTGAGTACACCGTGCCAGCCACAACCCGCAGATAGCCTTGCCCTTCCCTGCGCCCAGCCATGGCCCGCGTGAGATACACCGTGCCAGCCACACCCCGCAAGAGCCTGGCCCTTCCCCTGCGCCCGCCCAAGGCCTGTGTGAGATACACCGTGCCATCCACACCCGCAGAGAGCCTGGCCCCTTCCCCCTGCGCCGGCCATGGGCCTGTGGATACGCTGTGCCAGCCACACCCGCAGAGAGCCTGGCCCCTTCCCCTGCGCCCAGCCATGGGCCTGCGTGAGATACGCCGTGCCAGCACACCCGCAGAGAGCCTGGCCCCTTCCCCCCTGCGCCCAGCCATGGGCCTGCGTGAGATACGCCGTGCCAGCCACACCCGCAGAGAGCCTGGCCCTTCCCCTGCTCCCAGCCTGGGCCTGCTTGAGATACGCCGTGCCAGCCCACCCCCGTCAGAGAGCCTGGCCCTTCCCCTGCGCCCAGCCATGTGCCCGCGTGAGATACACCGTGCCAGCCCACCCGCAGAGAGCCTGGCCCTTCCCCTGCGCCCCCCAAGGCTTGTGATATACACCTGCCAGCCACACCCCAGAGAGCCTGCCCCTTCCCCGCCCCCACCATGGCCTGCGTGGAGACAACGTGCCAGCCACACCCGCAGAGAGCCGGCCCTTCCCCTGCGCCCAGCCATGGGCCCCGCGTGAGATACACGTGCCAGCCACACCCGCAGAGAGCCTGGCCCTCCCCTGCGCCCAGCCATGGGCCGCTGAGATACACGCCAGCCACACCCGCAGAGAGCCTGGCCCTTCCCCTGCGCCCAGCCATGGCCCGCGTAGATACACCGTGCCAGCCACACCCGCAGAGCCTGGCCCTTCCCCTGCGCCCGCCCAAGGCCCTGCGTGATACCCGTGCCAGTCACACCCACAGAGAGCCTGGCCCTTCCCCTGCGCCCAGCCCATGGCCCGCGTGAGATACACCGTGCCAGCCACACCCCAGAGAGCCTGGCCCTTCCCCTGCGCCCAGGCCCAAGGCCTGTGTGAGATACACCGTGCCAGCCACACCCGCAGAGAGCCTGCCCTTCCCCTGCGCCCAGCCATGGCCTGCGGTGAGATACACGTGCCAGCCACACCCGCAGAGAGCCTGCCCTTCCCCTGCGCCCGCCCAAGGCCTGTTTGAGATACACCGTCCAGCCACCCCGCAGAGGAGCCTGGCCCTTCCCCTGCGGCCACCATGGGCCTGCGTGAGATACACAGTGCCCAGCCACACCCGCAGAAGCCTGGCCCTTCCCCTGCGCCCAGAGCCATGGGCCCGCGTGGAGAACACCGTGCCAGCCACACCCGCAGAGAGCCTGGCCCCTTCCCCTGCGCCCAGCCATGGGCCTGCGTGAGATACGCCCGTGCCAGCCACACCCGCAGAGAGCCTGGCCCTTCCCCTGCGCCCAGCATGGGCCTCGTGAGATCGCCGTGCCAGCCACACCCGCAGAGAGCCTGCCCTTCCCCTGCGCCCCGCCATGGGCCTGCGTGAGATACGCCGTGCAAGCCACGCCCGCAGAGAGCCTGGCCCTTTCCCCTGCGCCCAGCCATGGGCCCTGCGTTAGATACACCGTGCCAGCCACACCCGCAGAGAGCCTGGCCCCTTCCCCTGCGCCCCCCACCCCCGCAGAGAGCCTGGCCCTTCCCCTGCGCCCGGCCCACACCCGCAGAGAGCCTGGCCCCTGTCATTGCAGCGAGCATGCTAGAGCCAGCAGCCTGGTCACTGGGCAGCACAGCAGGGCCCGGCTTTGGCCTGTAACACCCCTCAGCAGCCCCCACCCCCCCACACAGCCCCCAACTCACCCTTGCGTCTTCCAGGCCGCCCCTTCCCCTCCTGCTCTCCGGGGCCTGCCGGGCGGCCCCCATCTTCACTCTTCAGGAGGCCGCCAAGTAGGGCCACTGCCCCCCAGTCCAGGAGGGTGAGCTCTTCGGAGGAGGGGCCAGCTGCCCACCTCCCCGACCCGTCACCCAGTGAAGGCGTCCCCCTACCCCAACAGGCTCTGCCCACCCTTTGTCTGCCACCCGCTGCCCCAGCCCCTCGTACCAGGCCAGTGCCAATCCTCAGCAGTGGGTACAAGCCAGCCTGTGCCAATCCCACAGCTCTGAGACAGTACCCCTTAACCCCGTGCCATCTACGCCCCCCTTGGCCCATGCTCCCGCCTGCCCCTGCCCTCCTCCCAGCTCTGCCCCTCGCACCCAGTGCCATGTGCGGCCCCCTTGGCCCAGTCCCCTCCAGCTCTGCCCCTCGCACCCCAGTGCCATGTGCACCCCCCTTGACCCAGGCCCCCACCAGCCCTCCCAGCTCTGCCCCTCGCACCCCAGTGCCATGTGCGCCCCCCCCTTGACCCAGGCCCCCGCCAGCCCCTCCAGCTCTGCCCCTCGCACCCCGGTGCCATGTGCACCCCCCTTGACCCAGGCCCCCACTAGCCCTCCCAGCTCTGCCCCTCGCACCCCAGTGCCATGTGCGCCCCCCCCTTGACCCATGCTCCCGCCTGCCCCCTGCCCTCCTCCCAGCTCTGCCCCTCGCACCCCAGTGCCATGTGCGCCCCCCTTGGCCCATGCTCCCGCCTGCCCCCTGCCCTCCTCCCAGCTCTGCCCCTCGCACCCCAGTGCCATCTACGCCCCCCTTGGCCCATGCTCCCGCCTGCCCCCGCCCTCCTCCCAGCTCTGCCCCTCGCACCCCAGTGCCATGTGCGCCCCCCTTGGCCCAGTCCCCCGCCAGCCCCTCCAGCTCTGCCCCTCGCACCCTGGTGCCATGTGCACCCCCCTTGACCCAGGCCCCCACTAGCCCTCCCAGCTCTGCCCCTTGCACCCCAGTGCCATGTGCGCCCCCCTTGGCCCAGTCCCCCGCCAGCCCCTCCAGCTCTGCCCCTCGCACCCCGGTGCCATGTGCACCCCCCTTGACCCAGCCCCCACTGCCCCTCCCCAGCCATTCCCAGCCCCGCCATTACCTGGCAGCGGAGGTGACCCGGTTCATGTCCGAGCAGCGCCAGGGCTGGGAACAACGGGGAAGCTCATGAATCAGAGACACAACCCGCCCAACCCTCTGCCCCCCCCACACGAAGCCCCCAGCCTGCCCCCACACAGACCCCGCAGGCCCCCTACACAGTGCTGCCCCCCCGAGCCCCCACACACCCCCACTGCCCCCCCGAACCCCCCAGCCTGCCCCCACACAGACCCCGCAGGCCCCCTACACAGTGCTGCCCCCCGAGACCTAACATACTCCGCGCTGCACCCCAAACCCCCAGACCGCCCCCACATACCCGTGCTTCCCCCCCGCCACACATCCCGCGCTGCTCCCTGAGCCCCCAGCCTACCCCCACACCCCACGCTCCCACCCACAACCCCCAGGCCGCCTCGCTACAAACCCGCTACCCCCCCAACTCCCCCCATCCCGCCCCACACACACCGCGCGTGCCCTCTGGCCCCCCAGCCCGCCCCACACACCCCCGCGCTGCCCCCCCCGAACCGCCCATCCCTAGCCCCACACCCCCCGCACTGCCCCCCGAACCCCCCCCAAAGCCCCACGCACCCCATGCTGCCCCCCCTAGGCCCCCAGCCCGAGCCCCACACACCCCGCGCTCCCCCCGCCCAGCTCCACACACCGCGCTCTGCCCCCTCTCAGCCCGAGCCCCCCAGCCCAGCCCCACACACCCCGCGCTGTCCCCCAGAACCCCCAGCCCGAGCCCCACACACCCCGCGCTGCCCCACGCCCGAGCTCCACCACCCCGCGCTGCCCCCTCAGCCCGAGCCCCCAGCCCGAGCCCCACACACACCCCGCGCTGTCCCCCCGAACCCCCCAGCCCGAGCCCCACACACCCCGCGCTGCCCCCCCATCCCGAGCTCCACACACCCCGCGCTGCCCCTCAGCCCGCCCCCCACCCGCCCCCACACACCCCGCGCTGTCCCCCGACCCCCAGCCCGAGCCCCACACACCCCCGCTGCCCCCCCCGCCCGAGCCCCACACACCCCGCGCTGCCCCCCGAGCCCCCCAGCCCGAGCCCCACACACCCCGCGCTGCCCCCCCAGCCCGAACCCCCCAGCCCGAGCCCCACATCCCGTGCTGCCCCCCGAGCCCGAGCTCCACACACCCCGCGTTGCCCCCCCAGCCCCCCAGCCCCACAACCCCCACGCTGACCCCCCCCCCGAGCCCCGCTTGCCCCCCAGCCCCCCAGCCCGAGCCCCACACCCCCAGCGCTGCCCCCCACCCCCAGCCCCACACACCCCACGGACCCCCAGCCCCCCAGCCCGAGCCTCACACACCCCTGCGCTGCCCCCCGAAACCCCCACCCGAACCCCACACACCCCGCGCTGCCCCCCGAGCCCGAGCTCCACACACCCCCGCGCTGCCCCCTCACCCGAGCCCCCCAGCCCGAGCCCACACAACCCCCGCGCTGTCCCCCAGAACCCCCCAGCCCGAGCCCCACACACCCCGCGCTGCCCCCCCAGCCCCCCAGTCCGAGCCCCACACACCCCACGCTGTCCCCCAGAACCCCCCAGCCCGAGCCCCACACACCCCGCGCTGCCCCCGGAGCCAGAGCTACACACACCCCGCGTTGCCCCCCCAGCCCCCCAGCCCGAGCCCCACACACCCCGCGCTGTCCCCCAGAACCCCCCAGCCCGAGCCCCACACACCCCGCGCTGCCCCCCCCAGCCCCCCAGCCCGAGCCCCACACACCCCGCGCTCCCCCCAGCCCCCCAGCCCGAGCCCCACACACCCAGCGCTGCCCCCCCAGCCCGAGCTCCACACACCCCGCGTTGCCCCCCCCCATCCCGAGCCCCACACACACCCCGCGCTGCCCCCTCAGCCCGAGCCCCCCAGCCGCGAGCCCCACACCACACCCGCGCTGCCCCCCCAGCCCCCCAGCCCGAGCCCCACACACCCAGCGCTGCCCCCCGAGCCCCCCATACCCACCGCGGCCCCCCGAGCCCCCCAGCCCGAGCCCCCCAGGCCGAGCCCCACACACCCCGCGTTGCCCCCCCAGCCCGAGCCCCACCACCCCTCGCTGCCCCCTCAGCCCCCCAGCCCGAGCCCCACACACCCCGCGCTGTCCCCCCAGCCCCAGCCCACACACCCCGCGCTGCCCCCCGAGTCCCCCAGCCCGAGCCCCAACACCCCGCGCTGCCCCCCGAGTCCCCCAGCCCGAGCCCCACACACCCCGCGCTGCCCCCGAGCCCCCCAGCCCGAGCCCCACACACCCAGCTCTGCCCCCCTAGCCCCCCAGCCCTAGCCCCACACACCCGCGCTGCCCCCCGAGCCCCCCAGCCCGAGCCCCACGCACCCCGCACTGCCCCCCCACCCCGAACCCCCACACCCCGCGCTGCCCCCCGAGCCCCCCCAGCCCGAGCCCCACACCCCCCGCACTGCCCCCCGAGCCCCCCAGCCCGAGCCCCACACACCCCGCGCTGCCCCCCGAGCCCCCCAGCCCGAGCCCCACGCACCCCGCACTGCCCCCCGAGCCCCCCAGCCCGAGCCCCACGCACCCCGCACTGCCCCCCAAGCCCGAGCCCCACGCACCCCGCGCTGCCCCCCGAGTCCCCCAGCCCGAGCCCCACACACCCCGCGCTGCCCCCCCGAGTCCCCCAGCCCGAGCCCCACACACCCCGCGCTGCCCCCGAGCCCCCAGCCCGAGCCCCACACACCCAGCGCTTGCCCCCCGAGCCCCCCCAGCCCGAGCCCCACACACCCCCGCGCCTGCCCCCCGAGCCCCCCAGCCCGAGCCCCACACACCCCGCGCTGCCCCCCCAGCCCGAGCCCCACACACCCCCGCGCTGCCCCCCGAGCCCCCCAGCCCGAGCCCCACACACCCCGCGCTGCCCCCCGAGCCCCCCAGCCCGAGCCCCACACACCCAGCGCTGCCCCCCGAGCCCCCCAGCCCGAGCCCCACACAACCCAGCGCTGCCCCCCGAGCCCCCCAGCCCGAGCCCCACGCACCCCGCGCTGCCCCCCGAGCCCCCCAGCCCGAGCCCCACACACCCCGCGCTGCCCCCCCCCGTCTCTCTCTCACCGGCCCGGCCCATCCCCCCGTCCAGCCGCCGCCATCTTGCCGCCGCCTCCCACCGACGCACGGCGCGCGCTGGGGGCGGGGCTTCCTGCTGTATTAACCATAAGGCGGCCGCTCATTGGCCGCCCTCAGGAGAGGGGCGGGGCTCCCCTGCACCCAGGGCGGCCGGCCACGCCCCCGGCCGCGCCTTGTTCTGCGGAGCGCGCGAGAGGCGGGACCCGCGGCCGGCCTGGCTCCTCCCCCCGATACTGACCCCTCCCCCCTCCAGGCTCCTCCCCCCGGGACCCCCCCGGATACTGACCCCCCCCTCCCGGTTCCTCCCCCTGGGACCCCCCGGTACTGACCCCTCCCCCGGCTCCTCCCCCCGTACTGACCCTTCCCCCCCTCCCCCCGGCTCCTCCCCCCGGGGCCCCCCCGGATACTGACCCTTCCCCCTCCCCCTGGCTCCTCCCCCCGATACTGACCCTTCCCCCTCCCCCCGGCTCCTCCCCCCGGGCCCCCGCGGATACTGACCCTTCCCCCTCCCCCGGCTCTTCTCCCCCCGGTACCCCCCCCGGGTACTGACCCCCCCGGCTCCTCCCCCCGGATACTGACCCTTCCCCCGGCTCCTCCCCCTGGGACCCCCCCCGGGGTACTGACCCTTCCCCCTCCCCTGGCTCCTCCCCCCGGTTCCTCCCCCCGGGACTTGCCCCCAACCCCCCTGGGTACTGACCCTTCCCCCTCCCCCTCCAGGCTCCTCCCCTTGGACCCCCCGGGGTCTGACCCTTCCCCCTCTCCCCCAAGTCTTCCCCCCAGCTGCCCCGGGTACTGATCCTTCCCCTGACCCTCCCTGGTACTTCCCCTCCCAGGTACTTCCCCCTCCTATGGATACTGACCCTCCCCCCGCCCTCTGACCCTTCCCCCCTAATACTTCCTCCGCTCCCCCTGGGACTTCCCCCCACCCAAGCCCCCTGGCTCCTTCCCTCTGCCCCCTGCACTTCCCCTTCTCCCTCCCCCCGGGTACTGACCCTCCCCCTACCCCCGACCCTTCCCCCCCCAGGTACTGACCGTTCCCCCAACACCCCAGGACTTCCCCGTGGCTCCTTCCCCCCACCCCCCTCGTACATCTCCGTGATCTCTTTGTCTCCAACACCTTCAGCTGGCACCTTTGCAGAGGGGGGGCCCAGGCCATCAGTTGCTAGGAGACAGGGTGCCAGGCATTTAGGGGCACTTGCCCTTTGCTCTGCAGCAATCACACACCCTTATTCCACCACCCAGATACTTAAGAACTGCCATGGGGACACTGAGGCACCAACGCAGTGTTCAGGGGAAACATTAAGAACATTCCCAGTTTGTCACACTCAGACGCAGGGCTGGGCGCGGTGCTGATGGAAGCCAATGCTGAGGGGGGGAGACACCCCATCAGGTACCTGAGCAAGTATAGATAAATCTCTGTCTGAAGCATCTTCGCAGAACTGTGTATCATTTTCATCACTGTGATATGACTGATGATATGGGTCCCTTTTGAGGGCCTGGAACACCAATTGCACCTTCTCCTTTCTCCACTGTTGAAGAGCCGAGCTAATTTTGGTTCTGTTAGGAGTCTAGCTAGAGGCTGCTGAGCTGAATTCACGTTGGGCCAATGGTGCACCAGCACTGGGGCTCCCCTATTAAGAGCTGAAATCACTAAAAGAACTAAACTTACTAAGCTGAGATCATGGAGTGCTGTGTTAACTAGTGGGGGAGCCTGAAGATCTATCGCTAAGCAGCTGGCAGAGCTGAGCAGTTCATGGGATGGCTGGTGGAGCTGAGCAGTTTGCTGGATGGTTGGAGTGGCCCATGGAACAGCGAGCGGAGCGGAGCAATTTGTGAGGAGCAGTTCATGGGACGGCTGGTGGAGCGGAGCAGTTTGCAGGATGGTTGGAGTGGCCCATGGAACAGCGAGCGGAGCGGAGCAGAGCAGTTTGTGGGGACAGCTGGAGCAGTTCATGGGACGGCTGGTGGAGCTGAGCAGTTTGCAGCATGGTTGGAGTGGCCCATGGAACAGGGAGCGGAGCGGAGCAATTTGTGAGGAGCAGTTCATGGGACGGCTGGTGGAGGTGAGCAGTTTGCTGGATGGTTGGAGTGGCCCATGGAACAGCGAGCGGAGCGGAGCAGAGCAGTTTGTGGGGACAGCTGGAGCAGTTCATGGGACGGCTGGTGGAGCTGAGCAGTTGCTGGATGGTTGGAGTGGCCCATGGAACAGTGAGCGGAGCGGAGCAGTTCATGGGACGGCTGGTGGAGCTGAGCAGTTTGCTGGATGGTTGGAGTGGCCCATGGAACAGCGAGCGGAGCGGAGCAATTTGTGAGGAGCAGTTCATGGGACGGCTGGTGGAGCTGAGCAGTTTGTGGGGACAGCTGGAGCAGTTCATGGGGTGGCTGGTGGAGCGGAGCAGTTTGCAGGATGGTTGGAGTGGCCCATGGAACAGCGAGCAGAGCGGAGCAGAGCAGTTTGTGGGGACAGCTGGAGCAGTTCATGGGACGGCTGGTGGAGCTGAGCAGTTTGCTGGATGGTTGGAGTGGCCCATGGAACAGCGAGCGGAGCGGAGCAGTTTGTAGGGAGCAGTTCATGGGACGGCTGGTGGAGGTGAGCAGTTTGTGGGGAGCAGTTCATGGGATGGCTGGTGGAGCTGAGCAGTTTGTGGGGATAGCTGGAGCAGTTCATGGGACGGCTGGTGGAGCAGAGCAGTTTACACCATGGTTGGAGTGGCCCATGGAACCGCGAGCGGAGCGGAGCAGTTTGTGGGGACAGCTGGAGCAGTTCATGGGACGGCTGGTGGAGCGGAGCAGTTTGTGGGGACAGCTGGAGCAGTTCATGGGACGGCTGGTGGAGCGGAGCAGTTTACACCATGGTTGGAGTGGCCCATGGAACCGCGAGCGGAGCGGAGCAGTTTGTGGGGACAGCTGGAGCAGTTCATGGGATGGCTGGTGGAGCGGAGCAGTTTGCAGGATGGTGGGAGTGACTCATGGGTCGGCTGGAGGAGCAGTACAGCTGGTGGAGCGGAGCCGTTTGGGTGAAGGCTGCAACAGACCTCCACGGAGAGGTGGGGCAGTCGGCCCTGGCCCACGTAAGGTGCCCCATAACACCCCATGTGCCCCCCTCCATTTCCACCCAGGCTGTGCGGGGGGTAATACTCTGCAGATAAACTTTTGAACTCTGGGGCGGCACTGACCAGGGACAGAGACTTTTGGGTTGTTGGACTTTGGGGTGATTGGACTTAAGACCCTGAGGGTAAAAGGGGAAAAGGTCACTGCCAAACTTACTTGGTGGGTCTTTTGCTCATGGTTTGTGTTATGAATTCTGTTTGTGGTGTTTCCATTGTTTCCCTCCTTTATTAAAAGGATTTTTCTACACTCAGACTCCGTGCTTGCGAGAGGGGAAGTGTTGCCTCCTAGAGGTGCCCAAGGGGGGGGGGGGGGGATGTAATTGTCCCAAGTCACTGGGTGGGGGCTCAAGCCGGTTATGCATGGTGTTATTGAAACAGAACCCCTGGATACTGAACCCCACCCTTGTTGCTGCCAACTCAGAGGGGCAGAACGGTTATAGTAACAACAACAAGATGGCTCGTGTGTGTGTGATATATTCATATGATACAGTGTGGATTGATACCTGCATTACTAATAAATGTGACGCTTTGCCTTATTCCCCCTGAACAGATCCTGTGCCGCACATTTAGTACAACATAAGAAACTGCTGCCCCGGGAGCAGAACTCTGCGGCCTCGGAGAAGAAATGCCCAGCCATGGTGCAGGCCCTTAGAAAGCTGCAGCTGGGTCTATTTGGGCAGCGCTTTACTGTGTAAACTGTCACACACACACACACGGAGGAAGAATTTTACCGGAAAAAATGTGCATGATGATTGGGAATCATTTTTAAAAACTTTACTCGATACCCCCCAAAGCCACAATCTCCTCTGGCGTAGCTGCATGAAATGCAAGGGGCTGATGACAAGCTGCTGGGGACAGAGACACACGATCAGAGGGTGGCCAAGGCCAAGCTGAGGGCTTTTAACCAGGAGAGCCCAAATCACAGCTCTCCAGACCAGAGCGCTGGGAGAAGACTCGTTCTGAGTTTGAACCCCAGGGGTTTTGAGGTGGCAAAAGAGCATGGGCCATATAAACCTTCCCACGTGTAACGAAGTGGGACTGTTCTTAATGTTTTCTCTGAATACTGTGTGGGTGCCTCAGTTTCCCCTATGTATTTCTGAGGTATCTAGGTGGTGGGATAAGGGGGTGTGATCGATGCAGAGCCCTACAGGGCCAGTGTGATGGTGTCTGCACAGAGAATGGCCGACACCCTGTCTGCTGGCAACTGATGGCCTGGGCCCTACTCCCCCACACTCTGTGATTGGGGGGGGTCCCGCTGGCTCCACAGACCCTCTCAAGCTAGGTTGGTCTCAGTTAGGCCTTAGCACCAGGCAAGGACACCAAAGTCTTGCCCCACAAGCAGCCATTTAACCCCTTTGCACCGATGGGGCAGCAATGCCAGGTACAGTGAGGACACTGAGGCACACATGGCAGAAAATTCCCATGTGGTCACAGTGAGGCCCCGTCTCAGAGAGCCAGCCTGGCAGGGTCAGCCCTGTTAGCTGGGCGGGGGGGGGGGGGCGCGGTCCCCCTGCCAGCCTGGCATGCCACCCTCAGGGGCCCTGCTGTGGTTCTAACCTGCCTGCTCCTCCCAGCCGCTCCCTGGGGCTGCCATTACAGCCTGGCACCTGGCCTGATTGGAGCCTTTAGTGTCACAGGCTCTGGGCTCAGGTGTGCGGGGCCCCGTGGGTCCCCAACTCGGTTGCTAAGATCCAGCGTGAGCTGCCGAAGCCAGAGGAGCCGCTAATCTGGGCCAGGCTCACAGGGGCACCTCACCCTGCCCAGCACCAGGATGAGCCACCAGCCGCAGATGGGCAAGCGGGGGCTGCTCAGCACGGCACAGTCCAGCGCGGGTGTGGGGCCTGCGGAGGGGTGAGTGGGGGGGGCATGTGCTGAGTAAGCCTCGGACAGTGTCGGTCCTGGGGGGTGCAGGGGAGAGGAGGGGAATCGGCTCCCGGGAGCCTCAGCCCCACGGGACGCTGGGGAGAGGCAGCAGGGGGGCCAGGATATCCAGGGCTGGGCACTTCCCTCTGGGCTCTGCGTCGCGAGTGGGGGGGGGTCTGTGCGACGGAGCCATCGCTGCCCTGCCCTGCACACTGACCCCTGCCGCTGGTGGCAGCTAGTGGGTATACGGGCCAGAGCCTGGGGAGCCCAGAGTCCGAGCCGGGCACTAACCCCCAGGTGTCTCCCAGCAGCGGTGCCCCAAGGACCTGGGTCCTGGACCCCTCCGGGGATCTGCACTACTGGTGGCTGAGTGTCATGGTGCTTCCCGTCCTGTACAACTGGATCATCCTGATCTGCAGGTGGGTGCGGCGGGGGCAGGCTGGGGGGCAGCGGGGTAGGGCCACCCAGAGAGGGGGGCAAGTGGGGCAATTTGCCCCAGGCCCCGGGCCCCACAGGGGCCCCCATGAGAATTATCCCGCCTCCACCTCCACTTCTGCCTCCACCTTCCCCCACCCCCCAGTGCACCGCATCCAGGAGCGGCCCTGGACAGTGTGACGTTATTAATATAAACTGGGACCATATAGAACATGGGCAACCAAGGTCCTGTAATGGCACCAATTCTTTATGCAAAGGGGGTCATATAAGGTGTCTAAGACCAGGTTCTGGGTTACTGCTTATGATTATGCTGTCTGTATGTCTGTATCATTTTGTAGTTGAAGTTATAAATATTGGCTGTATACTGTCTGTATTTCAAATTGGTGCTGCAATTCTGGGAAACACCCCAGACAAGTTGGTGTTAGCTCTGCTTAGCCTGCTTGATGGCCCATGAAGGACCATCAGCTACACAACTGACCCATTGAGAGGAGGCAGATACGCCTTGTGACTCAGAAGGGTGTGCAGGGATTTGCCCATGTGACTCCAAACTCCATTTTGCTGTAACTTTCCACAGTAAGAACAAAGAGGTTCTTACACCTGGAAGTGCCTATATAAGGCTGATGCCTCATCTCCATCTGGTCTTCAATCCTGCTTCCTACCTCTGGAGGGACTTTGCTACAAACTGAAGCTCTACACAAAGGACTGAATGACCCATCTGTCATGGTACAATTCACCACTCTGAACCTTAGCGTCCAAAAGATGGGGTACCAGGATGAATTCCTCTAAGCTCAATCACCAGCTTAGAACCTGTAGCGCTGCCACCAACCAGGAATTCCAGTGCCTGGTACACTCTGCTCCCCCCAAAACCTAGCCCGGGGACCCCCAAGACACAGACCCTCTGGATCTTAACACAAGGAAAGTAAACCCTTTCCTTCACCATGGCCTCTCCCAGGCTTCCCCTCCCTGGTTACCCTGGAAGATCACTGTGATTCAAACTCCTTGAATCACAAAACACAGAGGACAATTCACATTCCTCCCTCCTTCTCTCTCCCCCTTCCAGACTCTTCCTGAGAGAAAGTAATCCTGACACAGAGAGAAATTAACCTTTCTCTCCCTCTTTTCTGCCCACCAATTCCCTGGTGGATCCAGACCCCGTCCCCTGGGGTCTCACCAGAATAAAAAACAATCAGGTTCTTAAACAAGAAAAGCTTTTTATTAGAGAAAACAGTAAAAATTATCTTTGTAAATTTAAAATGGAATAGGTACAGGGTCTTTCAGCTATAGACCCTGGGAACACCCTCCCAGCCTAAGTATACAAGTACAAATTAAAATCCTTTCAGCAAAATACCAATTTGAAATCCTTCCAGCCAAATACACATTTGCAAATAAAGAAAACAAGCATAAGCCTAACTCGCTTTATCTACCTGGTACTCACTAGTCAGAACTTATAAGAGCCTGTATTGGAGAGAAACCTGGTTGCACGTCTGATCCCTCTGGGCCCCCAGAGTGAACAAGAACCAAACACTAACAGCACACACAAACTTCCCTCCCTGAAGATTTGAAAGTATCCTATCCTCTGATTCATCCTCTGGTCAGGTGACAGCCAGGCTCACTGAACTTGTTAACCCTTTATAGTCAAAGAGATATAAAGTACTTCTGTGCTATTAACTTTTCTTATCTGTGTATGACACGCCCCCCAAATAGCTGACAGTGTGGAACCACACTGGCAGTGATTTTTCCCTAGAACTCTAGAATAAACAGATTAATAAACACATACATCTTTACCTATACTACTAATTATGTACAACTACAAGATTTTTTCACATTGCAAGGCCAATTTTTAACCAGTTGATTTTAGGGAACTTTCACAGGAGAGTGCATCAACTCCTTGATCTGTTGCCACTGCAGACCTTTCCCGGTTGTGCAGAGGGTCACCTCTCCCACGCCACCGTTACTTTTCCCTTTATCGTAGACACTGTCAGGCCACTCAGCATCATCTCCTTCCTGGCTGTGAACTGACAAACCTGTAAGTCTCTGTAATAAAAGGGCTTGAGAGAATTAACGTGGTACACTCGGGGCTTTAGGGAGGAATTGGGAAATGCTATGAGGTAGTTAACAGCTCCCAGGCGCTCTTGGACCGTGAATGGCCCTTCCCATGATGCTTCCATTTTATGGGCCTGTTGCGCCTTTAAGACCATAACCTGGTCTCCTACCTTGAAGGATCGCTCTCTGGTATGTCTATCATACCAGGCCTTTTGCTCTTCCTGAGCATCCTTTAGGTTCTCTTTAGCAAGGGCTAAAGAGTGTCGGAGGGTGCTTTGTAGGTTGCTTACAAAGTCCAGAATATTAGTCCCTGGAGAAGGCGTAAACTCCTCCCATTGCTGCTTCACCAACTGTAATGGCCCCTTAACCTCGTGGCCATACACAAGCTCAAACGGTGAAAACCCTAAACTGGGATGTGGGACAGCCCTGTAGGCAAAAAGCAACTGCTGCAACACTAGATTCCAGTCATTGGAGTGTTCATTCATGAATTTACGTATCATGGCCCCCAAAGTTCCATTAAACCTTTCCACCAGGCCGTTGGTTTGATGGTGGTACAGGGTGGCAGCTAAGTGATTCACCTCATGAGTTTCCCACAGTTCTTTCATGGTCCCTGCCAGGAAATTAGTTCCTGAATCTGTAAGGATATCGGAGGGCCAACCTACCCTGGCAAAAATGTCTGTTAGGGCCTGGCATACAGTTTTAGCCCTAGTGTTGCCTATAGCTACTGCTTCTGGCCATCGGGTAGCAAAGTCTATGAAAGTCAGTACGTACTGCTTTCCTCTGGGTGTCTTTTTTGAGAAAGGACCCAGAATATCCACAGCTACTTGCTGAAATGGGGCCTCTATTATGGAGAGTGGCTGGAGGGGCCTTGGCCTGGTCTTGGGGCTTTCCCATTTTTTGGCCCACCTCACAAGACCGGACATACTTGACAACATCCTTGCCCATCCCCTCCCAGTGGAAGGACTTCCCCAACCTATCTTTGGTTTTGTTCACCCCAGCATGGCCACTGGGATGATCATGAGCTAAGCTTAAGAGCTTCCCCAGATACCTAGTTGGAACAACCAACTGTTTTTGTGGATGCCAGTCTTTTCGGTGTCAAGTATCAGAGGGTAGCCATGTTAGTCTGGATCTGTAAAAGCAGCAAAGAATCCTGTGGCACGTTATAGACTAACAGACGTTTTGGAGCATGAGCTTTCGTGGGTGAATACCCACTTCCTCAGATGCATGTAATGGAAATATCCAGGGGCAGGTATATATATGTGTGCTCTAGCATGCATCTGAGGAAGTGGGTATTCACCCACGAAAGCTCATGCTCCAAAACGTCTGTTAGTCTATAACGTGCCACAGGATTCTTTGAGTCTTTTCGGTGTCCACCAGAAAGAGTCTCCTTATATAAAAGTCCTTGTTCTATAACAAACCGAGATCTGTTAGAAGAACTGAGAGGCGGTGAGGTGCTCCGTGCCGCCGCCCAATCTTTCTGAAGGCTGTCATCTTCTTCCTGCTCAGTCTGGAACTGTTTCCTGGAGGTTTGAGACACCAGTTCCTTCTCAGACTGTGGACTTCAGCTTGGTCCTTCGGGAAGCGATGTAGGTGATGGGGTTGTTTCCATGGCTGGTGAACTGCTCTCCGCTGGTGCACCAGGTGGTATTTCAGGCTCTGGCTGAGCCTCTTGGGTATGGTTGTCTGCTGCTTCTGCCAGTTCAGGCTCGCTGGCATCCTCTGGCGTTGGGGTTGAAGATGTGTTTGCAAGCGCTGGCGTCAGTGCCGGCAATAGTTCTGGTGCTGGTTGTGTTTCCAGGTCCAGGTCTGGGACTGGAAGTACTGTGGCTGTTGCAGTCGTTGGCAGGGGATCCGGGTCCACTACCTCTGTCTGGGTCTCTGGTAACACAGACGAGGCCTCTGTGGACGGCTCAGGAACAGGAATGGGTCTGGAAGCTTGCCTGGCTTGGCTGTGTGTAACCATTCCCACCCTCTTGGCCCACTTTACCTGGTTGGCCAAGTCTTCCCCCAGTAGCATGGGGATGGGATAGTTGTCATAGACTGCAAAAGTCCACATTCCTGACCAGCCTTTGTACTGGACAGGCAGTTCAGCGGTAGGCAAGTCTACAGCTTGTGACATGAAGGGGTAAATTGTTACTTTGGCCTTTGGGTTGATGAATTTGGGGTCCACTATGGATTGGTGTATAGCTGACACTGGTGACCCCGTGTCTCTCCACGCGATAACCTTCTTTCTGCCCACTCTCAAAATTTCCCTTCGCTCCGATGGTATTTGAGAGGCATCTTGGCCTGGAGATCTTTGGTGTGATGGAGATATAATGAACTGCACTCGGTTGGGGTTCTTGGGGCAGTTGGCCTTTATATGTCCCAGTTCATTACACCTGAAGCATCGCCCAGCTGACTGGTCACTGGGCCGAGGTGGGTTACTGGAGATTGGTGAGGTGAGAGAATAGGGAGTTGACAGCTTTTCTTGGGTTGTAGGTGGGATCCTGGGTTGCCCTCGGTGATAGGGTTTATTGTCAGTGTGCCCCCTGGGGTAGTTGCTCCCCTTGCTAGTAGCTTTTTTCTTTTCTATCACTTCCATCCATTTGGCTCCAATCTCCCCCGCCTCGATTACCGTTTTGGGTTTCCCATCTAGGATGTACCTTTCTATTTCCTCAGGAGCACCCTCTAAGAACTGCTCCATTTGCATTAGGAGGGACAGCTCTTCCAGAGAGTTAACATTTGCTACTGATATCCAGGCATCCCAATTCTTTCCAATGTGGTAGGCGTGTCGGGTGAATGACACATCTGGTTTCCACCTTAGGGCTCTGAACTGCCGACGGGCATGATCAGCTGTTAGCCCCATTCTGTATCTGGCCTTGGTTTGAAAAAGTTTATAATCGTTCATGTTCTCCTTAGGCATTTCAGCCGCCACCTCTGCTAAGGGTCCACTGAGCTGTGGCCTCAGCTCTACCATGTACTGGTCTTCAGGGATGCTGTACCCAAGACAGGCTCTTTCAAAATTTTCTAAGAAGGCCTCAGTGTCATCACCTGCCTTATAGGTGGGAAATTTCTTGGGATGTGGAACCATAATTGGCGAAGGGTTGTTAGGATTGGCTGGAGCACGCTGCCTAGCCTGTGCTAATTCCAGTTCATGCTCTCTCTCTTTTTCCCTCTCTTCACTTTGTTTTTGTTGCTTTTCCATATCTCGTTGGTGGGCCGCATCTTTTGCTTCTTATTCTCTTTTGTGGGCTGCCAGTTTGATTTTTTTCTTCTCTTTCTTTCAGCTCCACCTCTTTTTCTCTTTTTTTCCATTTGTCGCCTGTGGTCTGCTTCTTTGACTTGTTCCTCTGCCTCCATTTTTGCCTTGCAAGTCATGGTTCCTGTTTTCTTGTGTTGGGGTGCCCTCTGCTGGTTTATTGTCTGAACTGCTGTTCCTCTGCTGCTTTCTCTGTTGCCTTCTTCGGGTTGCTTAGCAACAGAGTCTTTTTTTTTTTAACTCCTTCTACCTAGCTATTCCCGACAGAGTTAGAAAGAAAAAAAAACCATTCATTTGCAAACGTGTTTTGCTGGTGTATGGTGACTCACAACTGGAGTCCCTTTGTTTAACAAAGATCCTTGTTAAACTCTAATGCCTCTGCCTTCAGGCAGTCTCTCTGCACAACCAGAAAGGAGAAAAGGAAAAAATTTTCTGGCTGTTTGTTTATTTTTAAAAACCCTCTCCCCTGCTTACAAACAGCTAGCAGAGAGAAAAGAGAGAAAAAATCCTACTGGCTTTTGCTACTAAACCCAAACCTCTCAGTCTGCCTGCAGATAGCTAGCAGGGAGAGAAATAAAAACCTCACTGGCTTTTGGATTCTATCTTATCTATCTATCTATTTATCTATCCCACCACTGCACACCATGTCACGGTACAATTCCCCACTCTGAACCTTAGCGTCCAAAAGATGGGGTACCAGCATGAATTCCTCTAAGCTCAATCACCAGCTTAGAACCTGTAGCGCTGCCACCAACCAGGAATTCCAGTGCCTGGTACACTCTGCTCCCCCCAAAACCTTGCCCGGGGACCCCCAAGACCCAGACCTTCTGGATCTTAACACAAGGAAAGTAAATGCTTTCCTTCACCATTGCCTCTCCCAGGCTTCCCCTCCCTGGGTTACCCTGGAAAATCACTGTGATTCAAACTCCTTGAATCACAAAATAGAGAGGAAAATGCACCTTCCCCCCTCCTTCTCTTTCCCCCTCCCAGACTCTCCCTGAGAGAGAAAGTAATCCTAACACAGAGACAAATTAGCGTCTGTCCCCTCTTCCCTCCTTTCTCCCCACCAATTCCCTGGTGAATCCAGACCCCGTCCCCTGGGGTCTCACACCAGAATAAAAAACCAATCAGGTTCTTAAACAAAAAAAGCTTTTAATTAAAGAGAGAAAACAGTAAAAATTATCTTTGTAAATTTAAAATGGAATAGGTACAGGGTCTTTCAGCTACAGACACTGGGAAAACCCTCCCAGCCCAAGTATACAAGTACAGATTAAAATCCTTTCAGCAAAATACCAATTTGAACTCCTCCCAGCCAAATACACATTTGCAAATAAAGAAAACAACCAGAAGGAAGCTTGGGTGAAAGTGATCATGAAATCATAGAATTTGCAATTCTAAGGAAAGGTAGAAAGGAGTACAGCAGAATAGAGACAATGGATTTCAGGAAGGCGGATTTTGGTAAGCTCAGAGAGCTGATAGGTAACATCCCATGGGAATCAAGACTGGGGGGTAAAACAACTGAGGAGAGTTGGCAGTTTTTCAAAGGGACGCTTTTAAGGGCCCAAAAGCAAGTTATTCCGATGGTTAGGAAAGATAGAAAGTGTGGCAAAAGACCACCTTGGCTTAACCACGAGATCTCGCGTGACCTACAAAATAAAAAGGTGTCATATAAAAAATGGAAAGTAGGTCAGATCACAAAGGACGAATATAGGCAAATAACACAGGAATGTAGAGGCAAGATTAGAAAGGCAAAGGCACAAAATGAGCTCAAACTAGCTATGGGAATAAAGGGAAACAAGAAGACTTTTTATCAATACATTAGAAGCAAGAGGAAGACCAAGGACAGGGTAGGCCCACTGCTCAGTGAGGAGGGGGAAACAGTAACCGGAGACTTGGAAATGGCAGAGATGCTTAATGACTTCTTTGTTTCGGTCTTCACTGAGAAGTCTGAAGGAATGTCTAGTATAGTGAATGCTTACGGGAAGAGGATAGGTTTAGAAGATAAAATAAAAAAAGAGCAAGTAAAAAATCACTTAGAAAAGTTAGATGCCTGCAAGTCACCAGGGCCTGATGAAATGCATCCTAGAATACTCAAGGAGCTAATAGAGGAGGTATCTGAGCCTCTAGCTATTATCTTTGGGAAATCATGGGAGACGGGGGAGATTCCAGAAGACTGGAAGGGGGCAAATATAGTGCCCATCTATAAAAAGGGAAATAAAAACAACCCAGGAAACTACAGACCAGTTAGTTTAACTTCTGTGCCAGGGAAGATAATGGAGCAGGTAATTAAAGAAATCATCTGCAAACACTTGGAAGGTGGTAAGGTGATAGGGAATAGCTAGCATGGAATTGTAAAGAACAAATCGTATTTGATACGGTCTCGTGTGATATTCTTATAGATAAACTAGGAAAGTACAATTTAGATGGGGCTACTATAAGGTGGGTGCATAACTGGCTGGATAACCGTACTCAGAGAGTAGTTATTAATGGCTCCCAATCCTGCTGGAAAGGTATAACAAGTGGGGTTCCACAGGGGTCTGTTTTGGGACCGGCTCTGTTCAATATCTTCATCAACGATTTAGATGTTGGCATAGAAAGTATGCTTATTAAGTTTGCGGACGATACCAAACTGGGAGGGATTGCAACTGCTTTGGAGGACAGGGTCAAAATTCAAAATGATCTGAACAAATTGGAGAAATGGTCTGAGGTAAACAGGATGAAGTTCAATAAAGATAAATGCAAAGTGCTCCACTTAGGAAGGAACAATCAGTTTCACACATACAGAATGGGAAGAGACTGTCTAGGAAGGAGTATGGCAGAAAGAGATCTAGGGGTCATAGTAGACCACAAGCTTAATATGAGTCAACAGTGTGATACTGTTGCAAAAAAAGCAAACGTGATTCTGGGATGCATTAACAGGTGTGTTATAAACAAGACACGAGAAGTCATTCTTCCGCTTTACTCTGCACTGGTTAGGCCTCAACTGGAGTATTGTGTCCAGTTCTGGGCACCGCATTTCAAGAAAGATGTGGAGAAATTGGAAAGGGTCCAGAGAAGAGCAACAAGAATGATTAAAGGTCTTGAGAACATGACCTATGAAGGAAGGCTGAAGGAATTGGGTTTGTTTAGTCTGGAGAAGAGAAGACTGAGAGGGGACATGATAGCAGTTTTCAGGTATCTAAAAGGGTGTCATCAGGAGGAGGGAGAAAACTTGTTCACCTTAGCCTCCAATGATAGAACAAGAAGCAATGGGCTTAAACTGCAGCAAGGGAGATTTAGGTTGGACATTAGGAAAAAGTTCCTAACTGTCAGGGTGGTTAAACACTGGAATAGATTGCCTAGGGAAGTTGTGGAATCTCCATCTCTGGAGATATTTAAGAGTAGGTTAGATAAATGTCTATCAGGGATGGTCTAGACAGTATTTAGTCCTGCCATGAGGGCAGGGGTCTGGACTCGATGACCTCTCGAGGTCCCTTCCAGTCCTAGAGTCTATGAGTCTAGATACAGCGAACCAGACCCCTTGGCTGGGTCCATTCTGGGGGTCAGTGAGGCAGACCCCCCTCCCCCGTCTGCACTTCACTCCTCGTCCCCAGGCAGGTCCAGACTCACAACCCCCTCCAGCCCCTCTTCTCTGCTCAGCCCCTTTCCCGGGCCAGGAGGTCACCTGATCTCTTTGTGTCCAACACCTTCAGTTGGCACCTTTGCAGAGAAGGGGCCCAGGCCATCAGTTGCTAGGAGACAGCGGGTCAGGCATTTAGGTGCACTGGCCCTTTGCTCTGCCAGATACTTAAGAGCTGTCTAGGGGACACTGAGGCACCAACACAGTATTCAGAGAAAACATTAAGTACATTCCTAGTTCATCACACTTGATCATTGCCTGTTAGGTTTACTCCCTCTGGGGCACCTGGCATTGGCCACTGTTGGCAGACAGGACACTGGGCTGGATGGACCTTTGGTTTGACCCAATATGGCTGTTCTTACGTTCTAACCTAAATGAACCCAAAGTTATGGAGACAGATATGAGTCAAGGAAGCCAGCAGAGTATCAAAAACCTGGAAAAATCTCTGACTGGATGGGCTCAGGCGTTTGGTCACAAGCTGAAGTGGTCCAAAAGTTTTGGATTTTTTTTAAGCAGATTTTTTTATTGTTTCTTTAAACAAACACAGCAAGCAGCAAATATTTGGCCACACACTTCTGAAACCCCAAACTATGTTCAGGTTTTGGCAGACTAATTTTAGCTTTTCAATTAAAAAAAAACCACAACAAATTTGGAAGGAAAGCAGACATTGTCTGTGATTTTTGTCTGCTTTTTAAAAACCCCTAGTTTTCGATCCAGAAAAAGTGTTGATGGAAAATATTTGTCCAACCCTTTTAATGAGCTTTAGTGCCTTTTAGCACTAGCTGATGCTGAGAACCAGTGACACCTTGTAAAGAAATTTTCTCAAAACTGAGTTTGTGCCGAGATGTGGAAGGTTTTTAAATGTTTATTTTTCCTAGGGCTTCCCCGGGGGGGGGAGGGGGCAAGTGGGGCAATTTGCCTCAGGCACCGCAGGGGCTCCCATGAGAATATAGTATTCTATAGTATTGCAACTTTTTTTATGGAAGGGGCAGTGACGGTGCTGCCCATGGGAGCCAGCTGAGGTCACTCAATTAGGGTGAACTGCAAACAAAACGGGGCAGATAGACCCCAAACGCTGGTGGTTATTCCAATACTTAGATTTACCAACCAGCATAGAACAGCTTCTATAGCACCTCTCTGGTTACTCAGAAGTTTAAACAACGCAGTTCCCTTAAAGTGCCCAGCCTCAGGCCTCCGTCCAGACTCACCTGTCAGATATGATAATGAATCCTAAAAATCTTACTTCATCGTATAAAAGAAAAGGTTCTTCCAATCCCAAAGGATCAGCCACATACCCAGGTCCAATTATAACCTCGATCTTACCCAAAATACACGCTATAGCCAATTCTTATTAACTAAGCTAAAATTATTATAAAAGAAAAGAGAGAGAGTTGGTTAAAAGATCAATACACATACAGACTTGAATTCAATTCTTGAGGTTCAGGTATACATGCAGAGATGAGCCTGTAGTTGCCAAAAGTCCTTTTAGAAACAGTCCAGAGGTTACAGTCCAATGTCCATATTCACGGTGGCTCCAGTCAGGGACTGGGGATCTCAATCCTTGTGGCTTAAGGTTTTCCCTTCTTGAAACCCAAAGCAGATCCGAGATGAAGAAGGATCATGTTCCAGGGTTCTTATACATTTCCAGCAGCCTTTTGCCCTGAGAAAACAATAGGCTTAACTCCTTCTCCTGAACATCCTGCCAATTAGCACAGAGTAATTTATCCATTAAACAGTTCAGATACAGGTTACCACAACCTTCAAAGAGACACATAGACAATAATACTATTTCACTCAAGTATCATCATAAATGTTAATATTCCTTTTTTGATCTTTGAATTAAAACTATAGCAATAGACAAGACTTGTTTGCTGGCATCCCAAGACCTGAGCAAACATCTGCCCTTCTACCTCTAACAATGCGGCTGCATTTCAAAGCTCTGTTCATTTACAGATCTTCCTAACCAGTCCTTAAGGTTCACCCATGGATCAGGTCAGTTAATTAACTCCTTCTGGCCCTGTCATCTTTCAATGAGATATTACACTCATAACATTACAGGGACCCCTAAAATTGCTTTGCCTCAGGCCCCCTGAATCTTCTGGGCGGCCCTGCGGTGGGGGCAGGGTTGGGAACGGAGGGGGCATGGGTTGGGGGAGGCGGGGGCATGGGCAGGGTTAGAACGGCGGGGGAATGGGGTGGGAGAGGAGGGGGCAGGGCTGGAGGTGGTGTGGGCAGGGTTGGGGGGGCGACTGGGGCACATGCTAGGGGGGAAGTGGGGGCAGGGCTGGGGGTTCAGCCCAGGGGATCAGGCACTAATGGGGGCACCCCAGATCCGCTATCCCTCTCCAGCCCCAAGTGCTCCGGAAGGCAGCTCAGCGCCATCCCCTGGTGCTGAGGCTGCCAAGTACCCAGGAGTCCTGGCTGCTGCTGCTCCCTCACCCCAGCGTCCTCCTTCCTGTCCTCTTCCAGAGCAGGGCTACCAGCTGCTGAGCTCCACCCCGGAGCTGGGAGGGCAGCTGTGGGCCGAGAGGGGCTAGTGACATGCAGAGGAGGTGTTACTGGCCCGGCTGAGTTCAGGGGGACGGGCTGACTGAGGGGATGCACTAGGGCCCCCCCGGGGTGCCAGTTCCCCCCTACTCCAGGTCAGGAGGCCTTTACCTGTCTCTGGTGCTGGCACCACAGGTCCGAGCGCCTCCTGCATCCCCCTGCCCCTAGGAGCAGGACAGCGCTGCCATCCCCAGAGGGCAGGTGGGACAGGGGCCTAGCACAGGGCATTGGTGGCACAGCAGGCACTGAAGCCAGCTCTGCCCAGCCCTAGTGCCAGCCCAGGCATCCATCCTCTCTGGGGTGCCTGCCCCAGCTGCAGCCGAGTCCACGAGCCAAGTGCCCCCCAGGCAGGATGGGGGGTGTCCATGCCAGGGGGGGAAAGGAGGTGCCTGTGCCAACTCAGGACTCCAGCACCCTGTCTTGCTGCGCCAGACACGTCCGTCTGTCTGCTCCAACACAGACCCAGGGTCTGAACCACGTGCCCCAAAGCTGCAGGTTTACCTGACAGCAGCTCACAGAAGTGTGCTTGTCTTTAGCACCCAGATGCCCAACTCCCAATGGGGTCTAAACCCAAATAAATCCGTTTTACCCTGTATAAAGCTTATGCAGGGTAAACTCATAAATTGTTCGTCCTCTATAACACCGATAGAGGGAGATGCACAGCTGTTTTCCCCTCCCCCCAGGTATTAATACAGACTCTGGGTTAATTAATAAGTAAAAAGTGATTTTGTTCAATACAGAAAGTAGGATTTAAGTGCTTCCAAGTAGTAATAGACAGAACAAAGTAAGTCACCAAGCAAAATAAAATAAAATGTGCAAATCTATGTCTAATCCAACTGAATCCAGATAAGATCCTCACCAGTTCCAGAATGCTCCCTTTCACAAGCTACTCTCCTTTTAGCCTGGGTCCAGCAATCACTCACACCCCTTTGTTCCAGGTTCTTTCAGGTATCTTTGGGGGTGGAGAGGCTCTCTCTTTAGCCAGCTGAAGACCATCATGGAGGGGTCTCCCCTGGGCTTAAATAGACTTTCTCTTGTGGGTGGAGACCCCCTCCCATGCAAAGTCCAGCTCCAAGACGGAGTTTTGGAGTCACTTGGGCCAGTCACATGTCCATGCAGGACTCACAGTTTCTTACCAGGTAGCAGCCATGGGTCACATGCTGCCTTGAACATCCTCAGGTAGACTTCTTATGTGGATTGGAACCTCCCAAGATCCATTGTCCTTTAAGTGTCTCTTGATTAGATACTTAACTTCAACATCTCTTTCTCCAGGACCTGACCAGATGCTCTACTAAGATTATTTAGAAACCAAGCCAAGACACAGACAACCTTCATAACATCAAATACAAAAACAACACATGCATGTAAATAGGATTAATCCATTCAGCAGATCATGACCCTTACAGAGATCTGTTACGTGGCATACGAAGCATAAAACACATTCTAAGCATATTACCATAGAGCCTTCTGGGAGGCACCGTCACACCGGGGTGACGCGTTGGCTCGTTCCCCCGCAGGTCCTGCTTCCCCGCGGTGCAGCAGCAGCACCTGGCCCTGTGGCTGAGCCTGGATTACCTGAGCGACCTGCTCTACCTGCTGGACATCGCAGTGCATTTCCACACCGGTGAGTGCTGTGGCCCCACCACGGCCAGCCCCCGCCTGCCATGCCCAGCCCCCACCCACCAGCCCCCGCCTACCGTGCCCAGCCCCCCGCCCGACACTCCCAGCCCCCTGCCAGCTGCGCCCAGCCCCTGGCCCCCCAGCCCACCACCCATTGCACCTGGCCCTCCAGCCCCCTGCAAGCCAAGCCCAGCCCCTGGCCCCCCAGGCCCCTGCCCACCACACCCAGCCCCTGGCCCCCCAGCCGCACAACCCCCTGCCTGCCATGCCCAGCCTCCCAGCCCCCAGCCCTCCCAGCCTCCGCCTGCCATGCCCAGCCCCCTGCCCGCTGCGCCCGGCCCCCCAGCTCTCCCTGCCTGCACAGAACTGAATCCATGGTGTCACGCAGTGTGAGGGAGTCACACCCCGAACTTCCTGCGATTCACCAGGACTCTCAGCCAGCTGAGAAAGCAGAAGGTTTATTAACATAAGAACATAAGAACAGCCATACCAGGTCAGACCAAAGGTCCCTCCAGTCCAGTATCCTGTCTACCGACAGTGGACGATCCCAGGTGCCCCAGAGGGATTGAAGCTAACAGGCAATGATCAAGTGATCTCTCTCCTACCGTCCCTCTCCACCCTCTGACAAACAGAGGCTAGAGACACCATTCCTTACCCATCCTGGCTAATAGACATTTATGGACTTAGCCACCATGAATTTATCCAGTTCCCTTTTAAACATTGTTATAGTCCCAGCCTTCACAACCTCCTCAGGTAAGGAGTTCCACAAGTTGACTGTGTGCTGTGTGAAGAAGAACTTCCTTTTATTTGTTTTAAACCTGCTACCTATTAATTTCATTTGGTGACCCCTAGTTCTTGTATTATGGGAATAAGTAAATAACTTGTCCTTATCCACTTTCTCTACATCACTCATGATTTTATAGACCTCTATCATATCCCCCCTTAGTCTCCTCTTTTCCAAGCTGAAGAGGCCTAGCCTCTTTAATCTCTCCTCATATGGGACCCTCTCCAAACCACTAATCATTTTAGTTGCCCTTTTCTGAACCTTTTCTAGTGCTAGAATATCTTTTTTGAGGTGAGGAGACCACATCTGTACACAGTATTTGAGATGTGGACGTACCATGGATTTATATAAGGGCAATAATATATTCTCAGTCTGATTCTCTATCCCCTTTTTAAGGATTCCTAACATCCTGTTTGCTTTTTTGACTACCTCTGCGCACTGCGTGGACATCTTCAGAGAACTATCCACGATGATGCCAAGATCTTTTTCCTGACTCGATGTAGCTAAATTAGCCCCCATCATATTGTATGTATATTTGGGGTTATTTTTTCCAATGTGCATTACTTTCACAGTCTGATTTGGTCTTAACTATCTTGAGCAATTTAGTATCATCTGCAAACTTTGCCACCTCACTGTTTACCCCTTTCTCCAGATCATTTATGAATAAGTTGAATAGGATTGGTCCCAGGACTGACCCTTGGGGAACACCACTAGTTACCCCTCTCCATTCTGAGAATTTACCATTAATTCCTAACCTTTGTTCCCTGTCTTTTAACCAATTCTCAGTCCATGAAAGGACCTTCCCTTTTATCCCATGACAGCTTAATTTACGTAAGAGCCTTTGGTGAGGGACCTTGTCAAAGGCTTTCAGGAAATCTAAGTACACTATGTCCACTGGATCCCCCTTGTCCATATGTTTATTGACCCCTTCAAAGAACTCTAATAAATTAGTAAGACATGATTTCCCTTTACAGAAACCATGTTGACTATTGCTCAACAGTTTATGTTCTTCTATGTGTCTGACAATTTTATTCTTAACTATTGTTTCAACTAATTTGCTCAGTACCGACGTTAGACTTACCGGTCTGTAATTGCCAGGATCACCTCTAGAGCCCTTTTTAAATATTGGCGTTACATTAGCTAACTTCCAGCAGTTAGACGATAGGAACACAGTCCAAACCAGAGCTTGTAGGTACAGAAACCAGGACCCCTTAGTCAGGTCCCTTTTGGGGAGCAGGGAGGCCAGATCCAGGTTCTGGGCCTTCCCCCGTCTCTCCAGTCAGCTCCAGCTGACACTCTCCAGCCCCACCTCTGGGCTTTGTCACCAGATCTCTTTGTTCTCCAACACCTTCAGCTGGCACCTTGCAGGAGAGTGGCCCAGGCCAGCAGTTGCCAGCAAACAGGGTGTCAGCCATTCTCTGTGCAAACACCATCACACTGGTCCCCTAGGGCTTTGCAACAATCACACCCCCTTATCCCACCACCTAGATACCTCAGAAATACATAGGGGAAACTAAGGCACCCACACAGCACTCAGAGAAAACATCAAGAACAATCCCACTTCGTCACACATGGGAGCTGGGGGGCTCTGGCTGGGCAGTGACTCCGAGGGGGATCCTGGAGACTCGGCCTGGTTGGGCAGGGGGAAGTGCTGGCAGCTTTTCCCAGGCCTCCAGGAATCAGCACCCTTGGCCGATCACCTTACTCCCTTTCCCATGGGGACTTCAGTTCCCAGCAGGCACCGCTACACCCAGACCCCAAAGCTCTGGCTGAGCACAGAGTGGTGCATGCTGGGACTTGTAGTCTGCACAGGCCACACTTTCAGTCTCGGCATGCAGGATGTGCAGGCCTGGCACCCTGGGCTGCACCGTGCCCGGGAGGAACCAGTGCTAAGGCCCGAGCTAGTGCTGGGGGCCTGGGATGCAAACACTGACCCCCAGGAACCCCAGGAATCCCAGCCTTGGGAGCCCTCCCCCGGGGTCCTGGCCCTGGGGTGCGTGCACAGAGGTGTGGGGCCCTGTGCTCAGCCCCCCGCCCCGTCTGCCCTCCCTCCGCAGGGTTCCTGGAGCAGGGGATCCTGGTACGGGACCGGGCCCAGATCTCCCAGCGCTATCTGCGCTCCGCACGCGTGCCGTGGGACGTGGCCTCGGTGCTGCCCACTGACCTGCTGTACCTGTGGCTGGGGCTGCACGTGCCGGCCGTGCGGGCCAACCGGTTCCTGCGCACGCCGCGCCTCTTCGAGGCCTTCGACCGGCGGGAGACGCGCACGGCCTACCCCCATGCCTTCCGCATTGCCAAGCTCATGCTCTACGTCTTCGTCACCATCCACTGGAATGCCTGCATCTACTACGCGCTCTCGGGAGCCATCGGCTACGGGGCGGACGCCTGGGTGTACCCCAACCACAGCCGGCCCGGCTTCGCCCGCCCGCTGCGCCAGTATCTGTACAGCTTCTACTTCTCCACGCTGGTGCTCACCACTGTGGGCGACACGCCCCCGCCCCAGCGCCAGGAGGAGTTCCTCTTCATGGTGGCCGGCTTCCTGCTGGCCGTCATGGGCTTCGCCACCATCATGGGCAGCATGAGCTCCGTCATCTCCAGCATGAGCACGGCCGAGGCCGCCTTCTACCCTGACGCCGAGCGGCTGAAGGGCTACCTGCGGCTGCAGCGCGTGGGCCGGCGCCTGGAGACCCGCGTGGCCCGCTGGCACCAGCACCTGCAGCTCAACAAGAAGGTAACCAACGAGCAGCAGGTCCTGCAGCACCTGCCCGAGCGGCTGCGGGCCGAGGTGGCGGTGAGCGTGCACCTGGCCACGCTGCGCAAGGTGCAGCTCTTCCAGACCTGCGAGCGGGGCCTGCTGGAGGAGCTGGTGCTCAGGCTGCGGCCCCAGGTCTACAGCCCGGGCGAGTACGTGTGCCGGAAGGGCGACATCGGGCGGGAGATGTACTTCATCCGCGAGGGGCAGCTGGCCGTGGTGGGCGACGACGGGGTCACGCGCTTCGCCGTGCTGGGCGAGGGGCTCTACTTCGGCGAAATCAGCATCATCAACATCAAGGGTAACGCCCGGCTGCCGGCTCCCGCCCGCCCCGCAGGCCCTGCTCCCAGCCCACAGCTTCCTGCCCTCGCCCGCTGCTCCCACCCGCCCCGCAGGCCCTGCTCCCGCCCCGCAGGCCCAGCCCCTGCCCGCTGCTCCCACCCGCCCCGCTGGCCCTGCTCCCGCCCCGCAGCTCCCTGCCCTCGCCCGCTGTTCCCACCCGCCCCGCTGGCCCTGCTCCCGCCCCGCAGCTCCCTGCCCTCGCCCGCTGCTCCCGCCCGCCCCGCAGGCCCTGCTCCCAGCCCGCAGCTCCCTGCCCTCGCCCGCTGCTCCCACCCGCCCCGCAGGCCCTGCTCCCACCCCGCAGGCCCAGCCCCTGCCCGCTGCTCCCACCCGCCCCGCAGGCCCTGCTCCCGCCCCACAGCTCCCTGATCCCACCCGCTGTTCCCGCCCGCCCCGCAGCCCCCTGCTCCTGCCCCACAGGCCCTGCTCCTGCCCCACAGGCCCTGCTCCCGCCCCACAGTTCCCTGCCCTCGCCCGCTGCTCCCGCCCACCCCGCAACCCCCTGCTATCACCCCACAGGCCCTGCTCCCGCCCTGCAGTTCCCTGCCCTCGCCCGCTGCTCCCGCCCGCCCCGCATCCCCCTGCTCCCGCCCCACAGGCCCTGCTCCCGCCCCGCAGCTCCCTGCCCTCGCCCGCTGCTCCCGCCCCGCAGGCCCAGCCCCTGCCCGCTGCTCCCACCCGCCCCGCAGGCCCTGCTCCTGCCCCGCAGCTCACTGCTCCCGCCCCACAGGCCAAGCCCCTGCCCGCTGCTCCCACCCGCCCCACAGACCCTGCTCCCACCCCACAGGCCCAGCCCCTGCCCGCTGCTCCCACCCACCCTGCAGGCCCTGCTCCTGCCCCGCAGCTCCCTGCCCTCGCCCACTGCTCCCACCTGCCCCGCAGGCCCTGCTCCTGCCCCGCAGCCCCCTACTCCTGCCCCACAGGCCCAGCCCCTGCCCGCTGCTCCCACCCGCCCCGCAGGCCCTGCTCCCACCCCGCAGCCTCCTGCCCTCGCCCGCTGCTCCCACCCGCCCCGCAGGCCCTGCTCCCGCCCCGCAGCTCCCTGCCCCCGCCCACTGCTCCCGCCCCACAGGCCCAGCCCCTGCCCGCTGCTCCCACCCACCCCGCAGACCCTGCTCCCACCCCACAGGCCCAGCCCCTGCCCGCTGCTTCCACCCACCCCCCAGGCCCTGCTCCCGCCCCGCAGCCCCCTGCCCTCGCCCGCTGCTCCCACCCGCCCCGCAGGCCCTGCTCCCAGCCCGCAGCTCCCTGCCCTCGCCCGCTGCTCCCACCCGCCCCGCAGGCCCTGCTCCCACCCCGCAGGCCCATCTCCTGCCCGCTGCTCCCACCAGCCCCGCAGGCCCTGCTCCCACCCCACAGGCCCATCTCCTGCCCGCTGCTCCCACCCGCCCCGCAGGCCCTGTTCCCACCCCACAGGCCCATCTCCTGCCCGCTGCTCCCACCCGCCCCGCAGGCCCTGCTCCCACCCCACAGGCCCAGCCCCTGCCTGCTGCTCCCACCCGCCCTGCAGGCCCTGGTCCCACCCCACAGCTCCCTGCCCTCGCCCACTGCTCCCGCCCACCCCGCAGCTCCCTGACCCCGCCCACTGCTCCCTCCCACCCCACAGCTCTCTGCCCCCGCCCGCTGCTCCCGCCCGCCCCGCAGGCCCTGCTCCCGCCCCGCAGCTCCCTGCCCCCACCTGCTGTTTGCAGCCACCCCACAGCCCTCTGCCCCCGCCCGCTGCTCCCGCCCGCCCCGCAGGCCCTGCTCCCACCCCGCAGGCCCAGCCCCTGCCCGCTGCTCCCACCCGCCCCGCAGGCCCTGCTCCCACCCCACAGCTCCCTGATCCCACCCGCTGCTCCCGCCCGCCCCGCAGCCCCCTGCTCCTGCCCCACAGGCCCTGCTCCTGCCCCACAGGCCCTGCTCCCGCCCCACAGTTCCCTGCCCTCGCCCGCTGCTCCCGCCCACCCCGCAACCCCCTGCTATCACCCCACAGGCCCTGCTCCCGCCCTGCAGTTCCCTGCCCTCGCCCGCTGCTCCCGCCCGCCCCGCATCCCCCTGCTCCCGCCCCACAGGCCCTGCTCCCGCCCCGCAGCTCCCTGCCCTCGCCCGCTGCTCCCGCCCCGCAGGCCCAGCCCCTGCCCGCTGCTCCCACCCGCCCCGCAGGCCCTGCTCCTGCCCCGCAGCTCACTGCTCCCGCCCCACAGGCCAAGCCCCTGCCCGCTGCTCCCACCCGCCCCACAGACCCTGCTCCCACCCCACAGGCCCAGCCCCTGCCTGCTGCTCCCACCCACCCTGCAGGCCCTGCTCCTGCCCCGCAGCTCCCTGCCCTCGCCCACTGCTCCCACCTGCCCCGCAGGCCCTGCTCCTGCCCCGCAGCCCCCTACTCCCGCCCCACAGGCCCAGCCCCTGCCCGCTGCTCCCACCCGCCCCGCAGGCCCTGCTCCCACCCCGCAGCCTCCTGCCCTCGCCCGCTGCTCCCACCCGCCCCGCAGGCCCTGCTCCCGCCCCGCAGCTCCCTGCCCCCGCCCACTGCTCCCGCCCCACAGGCCCAGCCCCTGCCCGCTGCTCCCACCCACCCCGCAGACCCTGCTCCCACCCCACAGGCCCAGCCCCTGCCCGCTGCTTCCACCCACCCCGCAGGCCCTGCTCCCGCCCCGCAGCTCCCTGCCCTCGCCCGCTGCTCCCACCCGCCCCGCAGGCCCTGCTCCCACCCCGCAGCTCCCTGCCCTCGCCCGCTGCTCCCACCCGCCCCGCAGGCCCTGCTCCCACCCCGCAGGCCCAGCCCCTGCCCGCTGCTCCCACCAGCCCCGCAGGCCCTGCTCCCACCCCACAGGCCCAGCCCCTGCCCGCTGCTCCCACCCGCCCTGCAGGCCCTGGTCCCACCCCACAGCTCCCTGCCCTCGCCCACTGCTCCCGCCCACCCCGCAGCTCCCTGACCCCGCCCACTGCTCCCTCCCACCCCACAGCTCTCTGCCCCCGCCCGCTGCTCCCGCCCGCCCCGCAGGCCCTGCTCCCGCCCCGCAGTTCCCTGCCCCCACCTGCTGTTTCCAGCCACCCCACAGCCCTCTGCCCCCGCCCGCTGCTCCCACCCGCCCCGCAGGCCCTGCTCCCAGCCCGCAGCTCCCTGCCCTCGCCCGCTGCTCCCACCCGCCCCGCAGGCCCTGCTCCCACCCCGCAGGCCCAGCCCCTGCCCGCTGCTCCCACCAGCCCCGCAGGCCCTGCTCCCACCCCACAGGCCCATCTCCTGCCCGCTGCTCCCACCCGCCCTGCAGGCCCTGGTCCCACCCCACAGCTCCCTGCCCTCGCCCACTGCTCCCGCCCACCCCGCAGCTCCCTGACCCCGCCCACTGCTCCCTCCCACCCCACAGCTCTCTGCCCCCGCCCGCTGCTCCCGCCCGCCCCGCAGGCCCTGCTCCCGCCCCGCAGTTCCCTGCCCCCACCTGCTGTTTCCAGCCACCCCACAGCCCTCTGCCCCCGCCCGCTGCTCCCGCCCGCCCCGCTGGCCCTGCTCCCACCCCACAGCTCCCTGCCCCCACCTGCTGTTTCCAGCCACCCCACAGGCCCTGCTTCCAGCCAACCACCCTGAAGCTCCCTGCTCCGGCCTGCCCTTCTCCCTGCCATCGCCCGCTCCGCTGGCCCTGCTCCCACCCCACAGCTCCCTCCCCTCGCCCGCCCCGCAGCCCCCTGCTCCCACCCCACAGCTCCCGCCCTGCAGGCCCTGCTCCCAGCCCCCACCCTGCAGCCCCCTGCTCCGGCCTGCCCTGCAGCTCCATGCCCTGCTCCCTGCCCGTGCAGGCCCTGCTCCCGCCCCGCAGCTCTCCATCCCTGCCTGCCCTGCAGGCCCCACTCCTGCCCACGGCTCCTGCCCCCTGCTTCTGCGCCGACTGCAGCCCCCTGCTCCCCACAGCTCTGCCTCTGGCCCCTTGCTCCCACCCATTCTCCCTTCCTGGAGTGTGGGGTGGGCTTCCACCCTGCTCTGCCACTGCCCTGACCCACAGCCCCCCATTATCCCAGCCCTGCCTCCAGCCCGACCAGCTCTGCCAGTGCCCCTCACTCCTGACCATGCTGGGCCACTCAGGATGTTGGGGGCTCCAGGGCCAGGCCTAGCCAGGATGTTGGGGGCTTGCCTGGCTGCATCCCTGGGGGGAGTGGGGGTCTTGGCCCAGCAGGTCCTGTCTCCCCAGGGAACAAGTCGGGGAACCGGCGCACAGCCAACATCCGGAGCATCGGCTACTCGGACCTGTTCTGCCTCTCCAAGGAGGACCTGCAGGAGGTGCTGGGGGAGTTCCCCAGTGCCAAGGCCGCGCTGGAGGCCAAGGGCCGGGAGATCCTGCTGGGGATGGACAAGCTGGACGTGAACGCCGAGGCGGAGGAGACGGCGCGCCAGCAGGAGGCCGAGCGGCGCACAGGGGCCCTGGAGGACGCGCTGGATGCCCTGCAGACCAAGTTCGCCCGCCTGCTAGCCGAGCTGGAGTCCAGCGCCTTCAAGCTGGCCCTGCGCATCGAGCACCTCGAGTGGCAGACGCAGGGCTGGGCTGGCGCCGGCGGGGAGGGCCAGGGCGCTGCGCCGGGGCAGTGAGGGACGAGGGATGACTTGCAGCCCCTGCCAGCCCCCGGCCCCCAGTGCCCTGTCCCAGCGGACCCCAGAGAGGCCGGCGGGTCCAAGTGCAGAGCAGGGCCGGGCTGCTGAGGTGGGGGAGCCTGGTGTCACGGACGCTCAGGTTCTGCCCGCTCTGGGCCCCGTGTGGTCTGTGGGGGGAGCCCCCTTCACTGCGACAGCCCGTCTCGGGGGTCCAGCCCCTCCACCTCCCAGAGCCGCACCTCTCTGAGCCTTAGCACGTCTGTCTCTGCCGTAGGCCCCCTCAGGGAGTCCCCTCGCACTGGGCCCCCGGGGCCTCCACCCCCAAAGGGGTTGATGCCCCCCCCCCACCCTGTTCTCTAGCCCAGAGCGACTCTCAGCCAGCGTAAAACAGGAGGTTTATTGAGCATTGAACCCAGCACTGGAAACTCTCAGGGCCTCGGGTCTGGCCTCCCTCAGCCCAGCACATCCCAGTCCCCCTGCAGCCAGGGGGGCTCTGCCTGCTCCCCATCTCCAGCCCCGAGCCCCCCTGCTTCCCAGCTGGGCATCTGATACCCCCGGCCCCAAGCCCCCTCTGTCCATTGGCTTCTCTCCAGGGCGCCTGGGCCCCCTCTCCCCTCTTCTGTCCTCTGGCCCCTCTGGCTGGAACCGGCTGGTCAGGTCACCGGGGTCCTCTCCCCGCAGCCCATTGTCCTTCTACAGGCCAGAACCGGCTGGGTCTCCTGAGCTGGGTCTCCGGGTCCCCAGGTCACCAGGCGCTGGGGTCTCCATCCTCCAGGCCATCAGCCGGGGTCCCGAGTTCCCGCTCCGGTCCTGTGTCCCAACAAACTCCCTCTCCTCTCACCTTGTTAAACCAGTAACACCGGGGACACTGAGTTCCCCCCTCCCCACGTGCAAAGCAGTGACAAAACCAAGACCCCCCGGTTCATCACACCAGGGAAGGGTTAATGGTGCACAGGCAGCAGCCTCTAGGGCAGTGGGTCTCGTCCAGGGGTGCCTGGGGGCTGCGAGCAGGTCTGGCATTAGACTCGCTGAAGTCCAGGGCAGACACCCCAAGTCCCGCCATGCAGGACTGCAGCCCCAGGCCCCACCCCCAGGGCTGAAGCAGCAGCCTGAGTAAGGGAGCTTGACGGGGCCCCTGTGGCGTGGGGCCCTGGGCAGCCCAGCTTGCCCCCTTCCCCCGCCAACACCAGCCAAAAACCGGTTGCTGCGGCACGGGGGCGTACTTACAGCATGGGGAGGGGGGCTCAGAAGGAAAAGGTGAGAACCCTGCTCCAGGGAACAGCCCCCTCTCATCCTCAGCAGCTGGGAGCAGATGCCCCGGGACACCCCTCCCCGGGCTGAGCCCAGCTCCACAGCTCCCTTGCAGCCTGACCCCCTGGGGCAATAAAATCGGTCCTGGGATCCGGTTCTGACCAAGCTACAGGACTGGTTTAGGGTCGCCAGCTTTCTAATGGCACAAAACCAAACACTCTTGCCCCACCCCTTCCCTGAGGCCCCACCTCTTACCTGAGACTCCGCCCCTGCTCCGCCCCTTTCCTGAGGCCCCACCCCTGTTACTCCGTCCCCCTCCCTCCCTCGCTCACTCTCCCCACAGTCACTCACTGGAGCAGGGGGGTTGGGGTACAGGAGGAGGTGAGGGCTCCGGCTGGCTGGGCAGGGGGCCTGTCCCAGCGCCCAGACGCCCACACCGGGGGGGGGGCCCTCCCAGCACCCAGACCCCCACACCGGGGGGGGGGAGGGTCCCGTCCCAGCACCCAGACGCCCACACCAGGGTCGGGGGGGCCCGTCCCAGCACCCAGACGCCCGCACTGGGGGAGGGAGGGAGGGTCCCATCCCAGCGCCCAGATGCCCACACCGGCGTGGGGTGGGGCCCATCCCAGCGCCCAGACACCCACACCAGGGTCAGGGGGGCCCGTCTCAGCACCCAGATGCCCGCACTGGAGGGAGGGTCCCGTCCCAGCACCCAGACGCCCACACCGGGGTGGGGTCGGGCCCATCCCAGTGCCCAGACACCCACACCAGGGTCAGAGGGGCCCGTCTCAGTACCCAGGCCCCCACCCGGGGGGGGCGAGCCGTCCCAGCACCCAGACGCCCACACCAGGGTCAGGGGGGCCCGTCTCAGCACCCAGACGCCCGCACTGGGGGAGGGAGGGTCCCGTCCCAGTGCCCAGATGCCCACACTGGGGTGGGGCGGGGCCTATCCCAGTGCCCAGACACCCACACCAGGGTCAGGGGGGCCCATCTCAGCACCCAGACGCCCGCACTGGGGGAGGGAGGGTCCCGTCCCAGCGCCCAGATGCCCACACCGGGGTGGGGCGGGGCCTATCCCAGTGCCCAGACACCCACACCAGGGTCAGGGGGGCCCGTCTCAGCACCCAGACACCCACACCAGCGGGGGGGCCGTCCCAGCACCCAGACGCCCACACCGGGGGAGTCCCACGCACGTGCAGCATGTGTAGCCTGTTTGGTACCCGGCAGTAAATCCAGGGGACGGGTATCACTGCGTAAGGCTCTTTCTGTGAGAAAAGGCCCCACAGCCCCCTAAAGCCCAGGGCCCGCAGGGAGGGGGCATTGGCCTGGTGCGCTGGATTCCCTGGTGCCCTGAGAGGGGGATGTCATGGGCCCAGCCCAGCAGTTGGTGGCGATACTTCCGGGGTACCACCAGCTGCCTCCTGATTGTAAGCGGGGGAATGGGCCCGCTATTGTGGGGAACTCTCCTGGCTTCTGCGCTACCCCGGTGAAGTGGGCTGGCAAAAGGATCTGAGTCCTCGCTCCCACTTCCTTTCCCCAGAGGCCTCCCTGCCCTCGAGACTCCCCTTCCACTCTCCTGTCTGGCAGAGTCCTCGTAACCCCGACAAGGCTGGGCCCAGGATTCCTGGGGGGCTCAACCCCCAACCCTGCTGTGGTCACCCAGGACAAGGGCTAGGGTGTCCCCACTCTGGGATACTCTCTTTGCACTGTGCACCTCCCTGACCCGCTGATCACGTCATATAATTTAAAGCAAATACAAGTTCTTTAATTAACAATTAATTTTAAAAAAGAATAAGGAAAAATGGGAAAGGTTAAAGGAAAACACATCCCCCTGCTCTGTGGCAGGGACCATCACAAACAGTGTCTCTGGACATCAGGGCACTTCACAGTCTGTTCCTCAGGCCCTGGCTGTGCTGCAGGGACGCTGCGGCTTGGACACTTGCTGTGGCGGTGGCCACACGCTCTCTCAGGCTCTGGGTGGCAGGACCCTTCTCCCCAGCTCACCCCCACCCTGTCAGGGTTATGATCCCCCTCCATGTCTGGCCTGCAGAGCCTCTTGGCTGAGGCGTCTCCCTGTGCTGGGCCCACTGCCCAGGGTCCCCCTCGCTCTCCCCAGCTGCTCCCCACACCCAGCTCCGGACTGCTCCAGCCCCAGCTCCACTCTGCTTCAGCATGGCTGCTGCTGCTGCTCTGCCTCCAGCTCCCTGGACTGCTTCTCTGGCCTCCCTGGCTCCAGTTGCTCCAGCTCTGCTCCCAGGGCAGGTCTGCTCTGCAGGCTGCTTCTGTGACTCTGCTCCCAGCTCTGACCTGCTCCCTGGGCTGCTTGTCTGGCCCCTCTGGCTCTGGTCGCTGTAGCTCCCCTCCCAAGGCAGGTCTCTCTCTCTGGGCTGTGCTCTGGCTTTTTGGGCTGCAGCTCTGCTCCCAGCAGCTTAGCTCGGGCCCCTGCTCTCTCCTTAGCTCGGCCCCACTCCGTCTGACCCAGGCAATTCCAGATCACAGGGAGGACGGGACCCTCCCTGGCCTCCTGACTCCTTGATTAGCCTGCCTGCCCTGTCAATTAGGCTGACTTGGAGCATTGGCCTCTCGCCATTGTTCCTGGGAACTGTCAGTCTCAGGGTCCTGATTTCCCATCGACCCCTCCCTTTTAAGTGCTGGGAGCTAGCAACCAGACACCCCCACTGAATGTTAGTAAGGGGGCAACAATCCCCTTACATGATCCCCCCTGACTCCATGAGCCCCTTCTCGGTACAGGAACCCCTTCTCCCACAGGAACCATTTCCAGCAACCTCCCCCATGGTCTGTACCGCACTGAGGTCGACCACGTCCCTTATCTTCCGCAAGGAGGGATCTTTCTGCACCTCGGGCGGGAACTCAGCAGCTGGGACAGGGATGGGGACCTGCTCTCTCTCACCGGCTGGGTCTGAAGCTGCAGCCTCCCTGAGCCGTGTCCCTGGGCGTTCCCTCCCCTCTGGGTTAGGGTCCTGCGCCTCGGGCAAGGTACCTTCCCCGTTGTCAGGGCGCAGTGCCCCTCGCTGGCTCTGGCTATGGGTCACAACCAGGGCACCCTGGGGGTTGCTTGGCCAGTCCTCCAGGCCCCCCCGCATTAACACTTCAGTGGGCAAATGCGAGTGCACCCCCACAACCTTGGAGCCCTCCTTAGCCCCCCACTTCAGGTGTACCTCGCCATGGGCACCTTGAATGGGGTCCCGCCCACCCCCGTCAGGGTCAGGTAGGTGTTGGGCATCATCTGATCTGAAGCTACCACCTTGGGCAGGGCCAGCGTCACCTCAGCACCCGTGTCCCAGTATCCATTGACCCTCCTCCCATTCACCTCCGGGGGAACAAGGCACTCGCTCTACAGGGACAGCCCCACTTCCACCCTGTAAATGGAGAACCTGGTGTCCGGAGCATCCAGCCCCCCAGAGCAGCTGGCCTGGGACCCTCCTCCCTCCTGCGCAGTTGATAAGCTGCCAGCCCCCCTTGCCTGGGAAGCCTGCCCCTCATCCGGCTGGGTCTCTACCCAGTTAACCCTCTGTGGGTTCAGTCTGCTCAGTCTGTCTTTGAGTTAGGGGCACTGGGACCATACGTGGCCTCTCTGGCCATAGTGATAGCAGCCCATGTCCCATGGGTCCCCTCGAGCTGGTTGATTGGCCCTGATGCCAGATGTTCCCCTTGGGAGGGGGTTCTCTATATTCCCCTTTTGGGAGGTCCCAGGGTGACTCTCTCTCTGCATCATGGTGGGCCTGTTCCTTTGGGACTCCTCCCTGGCACCCCCGACTGGCTCTTCACAAAGTCATCACCCAGCTGCCCTGCATGTCGCAGGTTCTCTGGCTTTTGGTCCCTCAACCACAGCCTCAAGTCGGATGGGCACCACACAGCGGGGACAGACACTGGTGCCTGCGCTGCATCTGCCCGGCTGCTTCCCCCAGAGACAGGGCTCCCTTCATTCAAGCGATCTCCCTCCTCCAACTGGGCAATCAGCTGGTCCTTGGTGAGCCTCCCTCTGTGCAGCCCCCTCTGCTTCCACAGCTCCAGCAGGTCGCACTTACAGCACTTGGCAAACCTCTTCCTGCTGGCCACTCACAGGCCGGGGTGCTCGCCGCTCCCCACGGTTTCCAGGGGGACCCCCCAGTGCACCAGCCCTTCTTGAGGTCACCACCTCTCTGCCAGGGTTGAGCTGCAGACTCCTCCGCCCCTGGGACCGCTCACTGCAATCCCCCGGGGGACCCGGTTACTGCAAAGTCCTTCTCACTGGGCACACACTCCCCGGGGTTAATCACCCCTTCGTTTTACTGCTCCCCAGTCACTTACTGCAGGAAGCGCCGTCCATGGGATGCAGTATATCCCACCTCTGTCACCAGTTGTCACGGAGTGTGGGGGAGTCTGGCCCTGCACCCCTCTTCCTGGGACTCACAGTGACTCTCCGCCAGCCAGGAAAACAGAAGGTTTATTGGACAACAGGAATGCAGGTTACAGCAGAGCTTGGAGGCACAGCCAGGACCCCTCAATCGAGTCCTTCTGGGGGGCAGGGAGCTTAGATCCCAGCTTGGGATTCCCTGAATTCCAACCACCGAGCCCCAAACCGAAACGGAACTCACCCAACTCCCTCCAGCCGGCCCCTTCCTTTGTCCAGCTTCCCAGGCCAAGGTGCTGACACCCCTCCTCCTTGCCTAGCGCAGGTTACAGGCTGAGCACCTGTCCCTCACCTAAAGTCACCCCCAGCTCTCCCATCCCCCACAGACAGTCCCCACTCCATCACAGCAGTACATGTAAAATCCTCGTTTGTCTTTGGTCACACTACCGTTCAATTCCTTTAAACCATATTACGTCATTCATAAGTGTTCTAGCAAGTCTTGGCATTTCTGGTCCCCGAGTGCCTAAAGACAGCTTGGGGTGTAGCACTGCTAACAGAATGCCGACAGCAATAGCTGTTAAAGTGGAGCTGTCTTGGCATTTAGCCAGCCATGCCATGAGGCAGTGTGCCTCAGTTTCCCTTTCTACACAGCAGAATGGGCCTGTTATGCTTTTGCTGCTGTGCCACACTCCCAGTCGGTTTACAGGTATAGGCCGACAAGTAACATGCTGGTGGGGCTCTCCTGTCACCATCCCTAGCAGGTACAACAGTTTCTTCCACAACTCAGGTATGTCCCACCTCTTTAAAGGGTTTCGCACCAGTATCAACTTTTGACTCATAGGCGAATTAGCAAAAGACACAAGAGTAACAGCAGGTCTACACTGGACAGGCTTCAGTCACTCAGTCTGACTTGTTTAGTGTCGATTGCATTTTCCCAGGTCTCTGGGGCCCTTGGTACACACTCTGATGTAGATTCTTCTGCCTCTGTGGGGAAGGCTTCTAATTCAGGCCTGTGCTTGGGGCTCTGGCCAGGAAGGGGTGGGCTGCAACCACGCCTGCCCTCGGCCCCTCCCTCTGCCATTTCTCAGGGCTGGACCCCACTCCCTTGTTAAGTTCCACCCATGCAGAGATCCCTCCCCCCGTCTTGGAGAGAGTTTTCTCTATCACTGGGGTGCTCTGGACCCCTTGAACCCCCCACTTTTTGTTCCCAACAGGTCAGCTGGATGGACAGCCCCCCAATGCAGACTTTTCACCTTGCTCCTGGGAGAGTCCCTTCCCACAAAAGGTGGGCAGACTCTCCGCCCTCACCCCCTTCCCTCTCTGGGCTCCCCTGTGGGTCAGACTCTCCTGTGTCCCTCAAAAGGGAAGGTGACCCTGCTTCAGCTGTGGGCTCACAACTACCAGCTATGAGAGACCCTTCCCTGGCCAGCAAAATCCCCCCCTTTTCACTCAGGTTGGGTTTGCTTCCGGCTACAGAGTCCTTGGGGTCTGTTCCCACCACAGCAGTCCCCAGGACCCCAACTTCCACCTTTGGCACACACCCCTCTGTGCACCCCAGGGCAGGCCCTGCCCCCTGCTGACCTGCGACTTCCTGGCAGTCAGCAGCTGGGGTGGCACATCCAGCCCCTCCCTCTGGGACTTGCCTGGAGCCCCCAGGCTACAGGAACTGGCTACAGCCATCCCTGCCCCAAAGCTGCATCCTTTACTGCTGCAGAGGAATCTAAGAAACTGCCTCCTATTCCCCCAGCAGTCCCTGTGACTTCACACACGCACCCACCCACGCTCCCCTGGGGCTCTCAGCACAAGATTCCTGCTCACTGCTAACCAGCCCTGGGACAGATTCTGCCACATCAAAGAAATCATTCCCTAGTAGAAGTGGTGCAAAATTGTGTGCCACTGTTGCAACAGTCAGCTCAGCCTGCAGACCCTCACTTTCCATCTTACCTTAGCTAAAGGTGCAAGGACTTTGTAACCAAGGCCGGCTTTAGGAAGTGTGGGGCCCAATTCAAACAGTTTTGATGGGGCCCTGGCAGGGATGACTAAAAAAACAAAAAAACAAACACACACTGTCATGGTATAATTCCCCACTCTGAACCTTAGCATCCAAAAGATGGGGTACCAGCATGAATTCCTCTAAGCTCAATTACCAGCTTAGGACCTGTAGCGCTGCCACCAACCAGGAATTCCAGTGCCTGGCACACTCTGGTCCCCCCAAAACCTTGCCCAGGGATCCCCCAAGACCCAGTCCCTCTGGATCTTAACACAAGGAAAGTAAACCCTTTCCCTCACCGTTGCCTCTCCCAGACTTCCCCTCCCTGGGTTACCCTGGAAGATCACTGTGATTCAAACTCCTTGAATCTTAAAACACAGAGGACAATTCACCTTCCCCCCTCCTTCTCTCTCCCCCTCCCAGACTCTTCCTGAGAGAGAAAGTGATCCTAACACAGAGAGAAATTAGCCTTTCTCTCCACCAATTCCCTGGTGGATCCAGACCCCGTCCCCTGGGGTCTCACCAGAATAAAAAACAATCAGGTTCTTAAACAAGAAACTTTTAATTAAAGAGAGGAAAACAGTAAAAATGATCTTGTAAATTTAAAATGGAATAGGTACAGGGTCTTTCAGCTATAGACACTGGGAATACCCTCCCAGCCTAAGTATACAAGTACAAATTAAAATCCTTTCAGCAAAATACAAATTTGAACTCCTTCCAGCCAAACACACATTTGCAAATAACGAAAACAACCATAAGCCTAACTCGCTTTATCTACCTAGTACTCACTAGTCTGAATCTATAAGAGCCTGAATTGGAGAGATTGGAGAGAAACCTGGTTGCACGTCTGGTCCCTCTGAGCCCCCAGAGTGAACAACAACCAAAAACTAAGAGCACAGCACAAAACTTCCCTCCCTCAAGATTTGAAAGTATCCTGTCCCCTGATTGGTCCTCTGGTCAGGTGCAGCCAGGCTTACTGAACTTGTTAACCCTTTATAGTCAAAGAGATATAAAGTACTTCTGTGCTATTAACTTTTCTTATCTGTTTATGACACTGTCATAAACAGATAGCTAAGGGTTAATGTCTCTTTCACCTGAAGCACCTAACCAGAGGACCAATCAGGAAACCGGATTTTTTTCAACTCTGAGTGGAGGGAAGTTTGTGTCTGAGTCTTTTGTCTGTCTGCCTGCTTTCTCTGAGCTTTGGAGAAGTAGTTCTGTTTTCTAGTCTTCTGTTTCTAAGTGTAAGGACAAAGAGATCAGACAGTAAGTTATATGGTTTCTTTTCTTTGGTATTTGCATGAATATAAGTGCTGGAGTGCTTTGATTTGTATTCTTTTTGAATAAGGCTGTTTATTCATATTCTTTTAAGCAATCGACCCTGTATTTTGTCACCTTAATACAGAGAGACCATTTGTATGTATTTTTCTTTCTTTTTTATATAAAGCTTTCTTTTAAGACCTGTTGGAGTTTTTCTTTACTTCAGGGAAATTGAGTCTGTACTCACCAGGGAATTGGTGGGAGGAAGAAGTCAGGGGGAGATCTGTGTGTGTTGGATTTGCTAGCCTGATTTTGCATTTCCTCTGGGTGAAGAGGAAAGTGCTTTTTGTTTCCAGGATTGGGAACAGAGAGGGGGAGTCACTCTGTGTAGTTTCACAGAGCTTGTGTCTGTGTATCTCTCCCGGAGCACCTGGAGGGGGGAAGGGAAAAAGGATTATTTCCCTTTGTTGTGAAACTCAAGGGATCTGGGTCTTGGGGTCCCCAGGGAAGGTTTTTCAGGGGGACCAGAGTGCCCCAAAACACTCTAATTTTTTGGGTGGTGGCAGCAAGTACCAGGTCCAAGCTGGTAACTAAGCTTGGAGGTTTTCATGCTAACCCCCATATTTTGGACACTAAGGTCCAAATCTGGGACTAGAGTTATGACAGACACACATGTAAAAAAAACAACACATGGGGCTTGTACTCATTGGGTGGTGCTCCGAGTCTTCGGCAGCGGGTCCTTCAGTGCCGTCGAAATCCCGGAGCGAGTGAAGGACCCACCGCCGAAGAACCGGAGCGCCGCCAGGTGAGTAAAAATGAAAAAGGTGCCTCTAGCCAGGGAAGCGATTCTCACTGGGCACGGGGCCTGATTCAAGGGAATTGGTGGAATAGGCCTAAAGCCGGCCCTGTTTGTAACCTCCCACCAGCTCTAATTCTTCCATTTTATCTGGCAACAAACCCTTCTCCTGGATCAGGTCCCTCTTGACCACAGAAATCTCAGCACCCATGTCAAGGTATTATTCCCACTTTGAACTTTAGCGACCAGAAAGTGGGGACCTGCATGTACCCCTCTAAGCTTAATTCCTAGCTTAGATCTGATAACACTGTCACCAATCAAAAATATAGTGTTTTGGTACACTTTCTGTCCCCCAAAAAACCTTCCCTGGGGAACCCAAGACTCAAATCCCTTGGGTCTTAAAACAGAGAGGAATTAACCTTTCCCCCCCCTTCTCTCCCCCTCCCAGACTTTCCCTGAGAGATCACTGTGATCCAAACTCCTTGGATCCTAAAACAGAGAGGAATTAACCTTCCTCCCTCTTCTCTCCCCTCACCACTTCCTGGCGAGTTCAGACCCAATCCCCTTGAGTTTTACACAAGAAAAAAAATCAATCAGGTTCTAAAAAAAGAAAGCTTTTAATTAAAGAAAGAAAAAATAAACATTATCTCTGTAAAACCAAGATGGAAAATGTATACAGGGTCTTCAGCTTATATAGACTAGAGGGAATCCCTCCCCCCTAGCCTAAGATACAAGTTATAGTAAACAGAGGTAAAATATCCTTCCAGCAAAATACACATTTGCAAATAAAGAAAACAAACAAAGATTAATCCGCCTTCTATCTAGTACTTACTATTTTTGAACATGAGAGACTGTTTCAGAAAGATTAGAGAAACCTGGTTGCATGTCTGGCCCCCTTAACTCCAAGAGAGAACAAAAAACAACCCAAAAAGCACAAACAAAGACTTCCTCCACCAAGATTTGAAAGTATCTTGTCCCCCGATTGGTCCTCTGGTCAGGTGTCACCCAGGTTCACTGAGCTTCTTAACCCTTTACAGGTAAAAGAGACATTAACCCTTAACCATCTGTTTATGACCCCCCCCCCCCCGCCGCCAAATCTCAGACAGTGTGGAACCACACAGGCGGTGATTTCTTCCTAGAACTTTAGAATAAACAGATTAATAAACACATTCACCTTGACATACCCTACTAATTATGTAAACTACAAGACTTTCCACATTTTAAGGACAATTTTTTAACCAGTTGATTCTGGGAAACTCTCACGGGAGAGTGCATCAGCTACTTTGTTAGAAGCCCCTGAAATGTGTTGATTTTTAAAATTAAAATTTTGGAGAGCTAAATTTCATCGAAGAAGTTTTTTGTTGTTCCCCTTGGCAGTATGAAGCCACTTTAGTGCAGCATGGTCGGTGTGTAGCTGGAACTGCTGTCCCCAGACGTATGGGTGTAGCTTTTCCAGGGCGTACACAATGGAGTAGCTTTTTTTTTTTCACTGACTGACCAGTGGCTTTCCCTGTCAGACAGTTTCTTGCTGAGAAACATGACAGGATTAAATTCTTGATCCGGTCCTTCCTGCATTAAAACTGCTCCCACACCAGGCACAGATGCATCCGTGGTTACTAGGAATGGGTTGTCAAAGTCTGGGGCCCTGAGCACAGGGTCAGACATGAGCGTTGCCTTAAGTTGGGTAAAGGCCTTTTGACACTCATCAGTCCACTTAACTGCATTTGGCTGGGTCTTTTTGGTCAGGTCGGTCAGTGGGGCAGCGATTTGGCTGCAGTGTGGTACAAATCGCCTGTAGTATCCGGCCAAGCCTAAGAAGGATTGGACCTGTTTCTTTGACCTTGGGACAGGCCACTTTTGGATAGCATCCACCTTGGCCTGTAGGGGATTTATCGTTCCTTGACCCACCTGCTGTCCCAGGTAAGTCACTCTGTTTTGGCCTATTTGACACTTTTTGGCCTTAACAGTTAGTCCTGCCTGCCTGATGCGCTCAAAGACCTTTTCCAGGTGTTCAGGCCATGAATCAGAAAAAATGGCCACATCATCGAGGTAGGCAACTGTATATGTAGAACTGATGTGAATGAAATTGTTTTTAGTTATTCACTGTATCATTGTAACTTCTGTTCACCATTTCATTACAATTGCCATTTTGCCTACATTATAACTTCTGTGCACTATTGTAATTCAAAACCCATTTAAAAATACTTACTCCATTTTGTGGAAGGCTTGTGCTGCAGCCCCCATTTTTGCAAGCCCTGCTGTAATATTATTAGTCTAGTTTAAATGTGTGAATGAGGTATGTATGGGTGATAGAATCAACCTCCAGGGCCAAGCCCATCCTGATGAGATAAAGATCAAATACCAACGGCTGAAGACCTAGACAACAGCCCTAAGCAAAGCAAGAAGCATCCACCCTAAAAAGAAAAGGACAAAAGAAACAACAAAAGGAAAATCAAAGCCAGGTCCGAGGCTGAAAGTCACGCCTGCAATTGACGGGTGATCCAACACCAAACCCAGAGGTGACGTGACACAGCAAGACCTATAGACTTTGAATCCAAACTGAAAGCCTATAAAAAGGAAGGGTGAGATGAGAGACTTTGGGTAATGTTCTGCTATCAACATCAAGGGGCATCAGTGCACGCCCGACAGAGACCCAGCTCCTCCTCGTGCTCAGCTTTCTTGGCCAGCTAGCTGCCACGAGCCACGATCCCAAGCTGTGAACTCAAGCCATGAACTCAAGCTACAATCAGGACTAGTAACTATCCAGCGCTGCAAAACATTTGGGGTGTGAGTGTGTGTGTGAGTGTATATGTATAAGCATTGAGGTATTTGTTAGTAGTTATAGATCAATAATAAATGTGGCATCCTTTGTCTTGACCCCTAAAACGATCCTGTGTGGGTTTGTCTGTACAACACATATTCTCCCAATCCTGCTAGGAGACCATCCACCAGTCTTTGGAAGGTGGCGGGTGCATTTCGCAGCCCAAAAGGAAGGACATTAAATTCATACACCCCCGCATGGGTGACGAATGCTGACCTCTCCTTGGCAGGTTCATCTAGCGGTACTTGCCAGTACCCCTTGGCTAAGTCTATTGTAGAGATGAACTGGGCACGTCCCAACTTCTCCAATAGCTCATCGGTGTGTGACATTGGATAGTTGTCTGGACGAGTTACCGCATTTAGCTTACGGTAGTCCACGCAAAAGCGTATTTCCCCATCTGGTTTGGGTACCAGAACCACTGGAGATGCCCATGCACTGGTAGATGAGTGGATTATACCCATCTGTAGCATGTTCTGGATCTCCCGTTCCATAGCAGCTTGGGCATGAGGAGACACCCGGTAGGGTGGGGTTCTAATTGGGTGAGCATTACCTGTGTCAATGGAGTGGTATGCCCGTTCAGTCCATCCTGGGGTGGCTGAGAACAATGTGCCAAAGCTAGTGCACAGCTCCTTGATCTGTTGCCGCTGCAAACGTTGCAAGGTTGTGGAGAGGGTCACCTCTTCCACGCCACCGTTACTTTTTTTTTCGTAGTAGACACCGTCAGGCCACTCAGCATCATCTCCCTGGACTGTAAACTGACAAACCTGTAAGTCTCTGGAATAGAACGGCTTGAGAGAATTAACATGGTACACTCTGGGCTTTAGTGAGGAATTGGGAAATGCTACGTGGTAGTTCACAGTTCCCAGGCGCTCTTGGACCGTGAATGGCCCTTCCCATGATGCTTCCATCTTATGGGCCTTTAAGACCATAACCTGGTCTCCTACCTTGAAGGGACGCCCTCTGGTATGTCTATCATACCAGGCCTTTTACTCTTTTTGGTTGCATCCTTTAGGTTCTCTCTAGCAAGGGTTAAAGAGTGTCGGAGGGTGCTTTGTAGGTTGCTTACAAAGTCCAGAATGTTACTTCCTGGAGAAGGCATAAACCCCTCCCATTGCTGCTTCACCAGCTGTAATGGCCCCTTAACCTCATGACCATACACAAGCTCAAACGGTGAAAACCCTAAACTGGGATGTGGGACAGCCCTGTAGGCAAAGAGCAACTGCTGCAACACTAGATCCCAGTCATTGGAGTATTCGTTGATGAATTTTCGTATCATGGCCCCCAAAGTTCCATTAAACCTTTCCACCAGGCCATTGGTTTGATGGTGGTAGGGGGTGGCAACCAAGTGATTCACCCCATGAGCTTCCCACCAGGTTTTTCATGGTCCCTGGCAGGAAAGTAGTTCCTGAATCTGTAAGGATGTTGGAGGGCCAAGCTACCCTGGCAAAAATGTCTGTTAGGGCCTAGCACACAGTTTTAGCCCTGGTGTTGCTTAGAGCTACTGCTTCCGGCCATCGGGTAGCAAAGTCCACTAAAGTCAGTACGTACTGCTTTCCTCTGGGTGTCTTTTTTGGGAAAGGACCCAGAATATCCACAGCTACTTGCTGAAATGGGACCTCAATTATGGGGAGTGGCTGGAGAGGGGCCTTGACCTGGTCCTGGGGCTTTCCCACCCTTTGGCATACCTCACAAGACCGGACATACTTGGCAACATTCTTGCCCATCCCCTCCCAGTGGAAGGACTTCCCCAACCGGTCCTTGGTTCTGTTCACCCCAGCATGGCTACTGGAATGATCGTGGGCTAAGCTCAAGAGCTTTTCCAACTACTTAGTTGGAACTACCAACTGTCTTTGAGGATGCCAGTCTTCCTGGTGTCCACCAGAAAGAGTCTCCTTGTATAAAAGCCCTTGTTCTATAACAAACCGGGATCGGTTAGAAGAGCTGAGAGGCGGTGAGGTGCTCCGTGCCGCCACCCAAGTTTTCTGAAGGCTGTCATCTGCTTCCTGCTCAGCCTGGAACTGTTTCCTGGAGGCTGGAGACACCAGTTCTTCCTTAGACTGTGGACTTGGGCTTGGTCCTTCGGGAAGTGATGTAGGTGATGGGATTGTTTTCATGGCTGGTGAACCGCTCTCCACTGGTGCACCAGGGGGTATTTCAGGCTCTGGCTGAGCCTCTTGGGTCTGGTTGTTTGCTGCTTCTGCCAGTTCAGGCCCGCTGGTGCCCTCTGGCGTTGGGGTTGAAGATGGATTTGCAAGCGCTGGCGTCAGTGCTGGCACCGGTTCTGGTGCTGGTTGATTTTCCAGTTCCATTTCTGGGACTGGATGCACTATAGCTGTTGCCATCATTGGCAGGGGATCCGGGTCCACCACCTCTGTCTGGGTCTCTGGTAACACAGACGGGGCCCTTGTGGATGGCTCAGGAATAGGGATGGGTCTGGAAGGCTGCCTGGTTTGGCTGCGTGTAACCATTCCCACCCTCTTGGCCCACTTTACCTGGTTGGCCAAGTCTTCCCCCAGTAGCATGGGGATGGGATAATTGTCATAGACTGCAAAAGTCCACATTCCTGACCAGCCTTTGTACTGGACAGGCAGTTCAGCTGTAGGCAAGTCTACAGCTTTTGACATGAAGGGGTAAATTGTCACTTGGGCCTCTGGGTTGATGAACTTGGGGTTCACTAAGGATTGGTGGATAGCTGACACTTGTGTCCCTGTGTCTCTCCACGTGATAACCTTCTTTCCGCCCACTCTCAAGGTTTCTCTTCGCTCCGAGGGTATTTGAGAGGCATCTGGGCCTGGGGATCTTTGGTGTGATGGTGGTGTAATGAACTGCACTCGGTTAGGGTTCTTGGACATATAAAGGCCAACTGCCCCCAGTTCATTACATTTAAAGCATCGCCCAGCTGACTGGTCACTGGGCCGAGGTGGGTTGCTGGAGACTGGTGAGGTGGGACAATAGGGTGTCTGGGGCTTTCCTTCGGTTGTAGTTGGGGTCTTGGGTTGTCCTCGGTGATAGGGTTTATTGTCTGTTTGCCCCCTGTGATATTCACTCCCCTTGCTAGTAGCTTTTTTCTTTTCTGCCACTTCCACCATTTGGCTCCAATCTCCTCCGCCTCGGTTACAGGTTTGGGCTTCCCATCTAGGATGTACCTTTCTATTTCCTCAGGAACACCCTCTAAGAACTGCTCCATTTGCATTAGGAAGGACAGCTCTTCCAGAAAGTTAGCACTTGCTCCTGATATCCAGGCATCCCAATTCTTTCCAATGTGGTAGGCGTGTCGGGTGAATGACACATCTGGTTTCCACCTTAGGGCTCTGAACTGCCGACGGGCATGCTCAAGTGTTAGCCCCATTCTGATTCTGGCCTTGGTTTGAAAAAGTTTATAATCTTTCATGTTCTCCTTAGGCATTTCAGCCGCCAGCTCTGCTAAGAGTCCACTCAGCTGTGGCCTCAGCTCTATCATGTACTGGTCTGTAGGGATGCTGTACCCATGGCAGGTCCTTTCGAAATTTTCTAAGAAGGCCTCAGTGTCATCACTTGCCTTGTAGGTGGGGAATTTCCTGGGATGGGGAACAGTACCTGGAGAAGGGTTGTTAGGGTTGGCTGGAACATCTGGCTTAGTCTTTGCTAATCCCATGGCCAGCTGGTGGGCCTCCCTTTGGATCTCTCTCTCTCTTTTGTGGGCCGCCTCTTTGGCCTCTTGTTCTCTTTTTTTATTTTTATTTTTTTGTTTTGTTTTTTGTCCATGTCTCACCTGTGGTCAGCGTCTTTGGCTTGTGCCTCTGCATCCGGTCTTGCCCATTCCTTGGAACTCATTGTTCCTTCTTTCTTGTTCTGGCTGCGCCCTCTGCAGCTTATTGCCTGGAATGCTGCAACCCAGGCTGCTTCTTAACAGAGACTCCTAACTATCTATGCCCGAAGAGTTAGAAAGAAAAAAAGAATTCATTTGCAAATGCCTTTTGCTGGTGTCTGCTGGCTCACAGCTTGCCGCCTCTTTAACAAAGACCCTTGTTAAAGAACTTGAACACCTCTGCCCTCAGGCTGTCATCCGATCAGCCAGGAAGGAGAGAAAACAAAAATTCACTGGCTTTAGTCCCTACCACCATGTCAAGGTATTATTCCCACTTTGAACTTTAGTGTCCAGAAAGTGGGGACCTGCATGTATCCTTCTAAGCTTAATTCCTAGCTTAGATCTGATAACGCTGCCACCAACCAAAAATATAGTGTTTTGGTACACTTTCTGTCCCCCAAAAAACCTTCCCTGGGGAACCCAAGGCTCAAATCCCTTGGGTCTTAAAACAGAGAGAAATAAACCATTCCCCCCCTTCTCTCCCCCTCCCAGACTTTCCCTGAGAGATCACTGTGATCCAAACTCCTTGGATCCTAAAACAGAGAGGAATTAACCTTCCTCCCTCTTCTCTCCCCTCACCACTTCCTGGCAAGTTCAGACCCAATCCCCTTGAGTTTTACACAAGAAAGAAAATCAATCAGGTTCTAAAAAAAGAAAGCTTTTAATTAAAGAAAGAAAAAATAAACATTATCTCTGTAAAACCAAGATGGAAAATGTATACAGGGTCTTCAGCTTATATAGACTAGAGGGAATCCCTCCCCCCTAGCCTAAGATACAAGTACGGCAAACAGAGGTAAAATATCCTTCCAGCAAAATACACATTTGCAAATAAAGAAAACAAACATAAAGACTAATCTGCCTTCTATCTAGTACTTACTATTTGGAACATGATAAACTGTTTCAAAAAGACTGGAGAGACCTGGTTGCATGTCTGGCCCCCTTAACTCCAAGAGAGAACAAACAACAACCCAAACAGCACAAACAAAGACTTCCCTCCACAGAGATTTGAAAGTATCTTGTTCCCCCGATTGGTCCTCTGGTCAGGCGTCAGCCAGGTTCATTGAGCTTCTTAACCCTGTACAGGGAAAAGAGACATTAACCCTTCACCATCTGTTTATGCCAACCCGTGTCTGTCAATCCAAGAAGCACTTTTCCATTGGGTTTATCAGCATGCACATGCTCACTGCTTGGCTGTGTGGAAGTGTTGTGGAAAAATTAACCCTGCGTTGTGTTTGGATCAGAACAGCCTGAGGCCCCCTTTGTTCCAAGCGGTGCAGGGAGACACAGCCAGCCTAGCTGGTCTGTCTAACTAGGGAACAGCTGAAAAGCACAGTCAGTCAAACACACTTCCTCATTAGCACTCCTCCCTTACAGAAAACCAAGCTTTTCCTGTTATTCACAGGCTGTTCTTTTGCGGTTACATTTCTTACCAGTGGCTGTTGCAATTGTGTCAAAGTTGGTAATTTTCCTTCCCCCTCCTCTGCCCTCTGACCACATACACAGCCTGACCGGACTTTAGCACGTACAGTTTTCTTGACCAAACTTTTAGGCCTACTCAGTTTTCCTCTACAGATCCTGTGTGGAAAGAGGCAGCAGCCAGACTGAGAAGCGGCGGCTTCATGTGTTACCTGCTGCCTGTTCCCACTCAGCAAGGGACACTTATTCCTCAGGTGCTCGGTGGACTTACAGTGCTAGCACCTCTTGGGGTCACTCCTCTGCTTGTACGGAAAATTTGGGGTGAGTACCAGAGGAATGGGGAGGTGAACACCCAGCATCCTTTTTCCCAGGGGTAAAACAGTGATTCTGTTCCCCCCAATCCTGTACCCCTCTGCCAGCGGTTTATGTTTGATTGCAGCTTGTGACTGCTCATAGGAGTCTGTAATTCACCCACTGCATTGACCTTTTTGTCCCACAAATACTGCTTTACATCATCACTGCACATATTCAGGAATCCTTCCTGAGTAACCAAATCACATATCCCTTCAAAGCTTGTAGCGCCTTCCCCCCGCCCCTGCACCCACTTATCTACCAAATCTCTCATTTCATTTACATAAGCCACATTACTCAGTCCAGATCCCCTCTTAAGACTCCTGAATTGAACCCTGTAGGTTTCAGGTGTATCTTGAAACGGTTTCAAAACCAGTTCCTTAAATTTACCATAGTTTGAAGCATCATCAATAGGCATCTTATTGAATATGTCCAGAGCTCTGCCAGTCAATTTTGCTATCAATGTGGTCATCTTTTGGTTTTTAGGGATCACACGGAGGGTGCAGTCTCTCAAAGGTGATGAAATATTCAGCAATATCACTGGATTCATCATACTGTGAACACAGTTGCTCCCATTTGTGGATTTTGGGGGAAGTGGAGCCAGCAGGTGGAGGGTTTTGTCCCCTTGTGATGGTGCTGCCTGCGGGAGCCAGCTGAGGTCACTCAATTAGGGTGAATAGCAAACAAAATGGGGCAGACAAACCCCAAAAGCTGGTGGTTATTTCAATGCTGGTTTTTGCTGGCTTGGTAAATTTAAGCTTCTATAGTACCTCACTGGTTACTCAGAAGTCCAAACAATTCAGTTCCCTTAAAGTGCCCAGCCTCAGGCCTCCATCTAGACACACCTGTCAAATATATGATGATGATTACTGAGAATCTTATATCATATAAAAGAAAAAGTTCTTCCAATCCCAAAGGATCAGCCACACACCCAGGTCCAATGATAACTTAGATCTTGATCATAGCGTGTATTTTGGGTAATTCTTGTTAACTAAGCTAAAATTGATAACAAAAGAAAAGAGAGAGAGTTGGTTCAAAGATCAATATACAGACAGACTTGAAGTCAGTTCTTGAGGTTCAGATACATAGCAGAGATGAGTTTGTAGTTGCCAAAAGTCCTTTTAGAAATAGTCCAGAGGTTATAGTCCAATGTCCATATTCAGGGTGGCTCCAGTCAGTGACGGGGGATCTCAATCCTTACGGCTTAAGGTTTCCCCCTCTTGAAACGCAGAGTAGATCTGAGATGAAGCAGGATCGTGTCCCAGGTTCTTATACATTTCCAGCAGCCTTTTGCCCTGAGAAAACAATAGGCTTAACTCCTTCTCCCAAACATCCTGGCAATTAGCACAGAGTAATTTATCCATTAAACAGTTCAGATACAGGTTACCACAACCTTCAAAGAGACACATAGCCAATAATACTATTTTACGCAAGTGTCTTCCTAAATGTTAATATTCCTCCTTTGATCTTTGAATCAAAGCCATAGCGATAGACAAGACTTGTTTGCTGGCATCCCAAGACCTGAGCAAACATCTCCCCTTCTACCTCTAACAATGCGGCTGCATTTCAAAGCTCTGTTCATTTACAGATCTTCCTAACCAGTCCTTAAGGTTCACCCATGGGTTAGGTCAGTCGTTGAGGTGAGTTAATTAACTCTTTCTGGCCCTGTCACCTTTCAGTGAGATTATCTTACACTCAGAACATCACACCCCTCAACCCCATAACAACCAGTTCATGCTTCTCCTGCCTCCACAGCTCTCTTGTGGGCAGCCTCCTCTGCATTAATTTCTAGTTGTCTTAATTCCATCAGTCTCTTATGTTTAGTATCAGAGGGGTAGCCATGTTAGTCCGGATCTGTAAGAGCAGCAAAGAGTCCTGTGGCACCTTATAGACTAGCAGACGTATTGGAGCATGAGCTTTCGTGGGTGAATACCCACCTCGTTGGATGCATGTAGTGGAAATTTCCAGGGGCAGGTATATATATATCTAGGCAAGCTAGAGATAGCGAGGTTAGTTCAATCAGGGAGGAGGCCATTTGTTTTCTTTCTCTTTTGCTTCCAGTCTCTAGTTTAGTAGCTGCTTCACTCGGAGTCATTTTCCTGCTTTCTCCTGCTGGGCCGCGCCCGTCTGCAGTTCACTGACACTGGGGTGCCCTCAGCTCAGGGGATCCTTAGTTAACAGAGACTTTTCCAGTGCTCAGTGTTCAGCCTTTCTGGGCAATTTGCAACTTGTGCAGTTCTAGCTTCTTCTGATCTTCAATCTTATTTATTTTGCTTCCTTTTCTGTGCATTTCCCTTACCCAAAATACGTAAATCAGAAAACGACAAACCAGTAATCACTTTGTCTGTTCTCCGGCCACCACACTTAAAATTCACTTAAAATCACTACCAGTATCTCAGAGCAACCAGCTGTGCCCAGATCCAGCTCGACTATGCCACTGTGATGGGTTCAATCACAGAACCCCCCTTGGGAGCTGCCAAGTGACGTGCCAAGATACTTCTGCCCCTGCCTTCCCTGCCATCTCAGGACCCCAGCACCCTGTCTCGCTGAGCCAGACATGCCCATGGGCTCCAGCACAGACCCAGGGTCTGAATTACTTGCCCTAAAGCTGTAGGTTTCCCTGAAAGCAGCTCACAGAAGTTTTCCTGTCTTTAACACTCAGATGCCCAACCCCCAATGGGGTCGAAACCCAAATAAATCCATTTTACCCTGTGTAGATGTGCAGACTGACCCTTGTGGCACCTCCTGCTGGTTGTCCTTGGGAATTAGCTCATTCCAGTTCCAGAGCACCCTCTGCAGGCCAGTGATGCGCCTGTCCTCTGGCCCCATCTCCCTCCCTGGACCCCAGTGCCCTTTTACCTGGGGTGCTGCCCCCTGGCAGTAGCCCCTCAGTCTTAGAGTAACCTGTATTTAAATTCTTGAGGGAATTAAAAAAATCAACTCTGACATTCCACAGTGGAGAGAGGAGGGGGTGCAACTGGTGCTTCTGGCTCCACAAGGAGCCTGCACCACCAGGCACAAATACCTGTCCCCAACCTCTCTCAATTCTCTGGGTTTTGGAACCCATGTCCCATGTCTAGCCAGTACCACTCAACTGAGGGTGAGCAATTTGTCACCAAGCAGTCCCACAGCTTGGGAGTCTGGGATAGGGTAGGCGTGCCTATGCAAATACACTCTCTGAACTTCTTTCCACCAGATGTCAGGGTAGAGCTTATCCTGACTCTGCTTACATCCTCCCCCCAGCCAAGAATTTGTCGTCCCGACAAATCACATTCCCTACTATACCAACTTATTGGTCCCCTCCAAAAGGCATTAGATAGCCCACTTTAGCTTTCACACTGGGGTCTCACAACGCTTTCAGGCTCAAAGATGTTTGCAATCTTCTGCCCTGGTTTTACAAACACATCACGGCGTGTTTCATTAGCAACCAGTATCGTCACCTCCTCCTGGGCTTCAGCAGGTAGGGTTATGACTCCGCTGAGAACCAGCACTCCTTCTGGGAGCCCTCCCTGGGTTGGCTGCTCCACCACAGCTAATGTTCCCTTACTGCCTAGGCAGGTACTCCTGACAATCACCTCCTTTTCTGACATGGCAGGCACCACTAAAGGGACCGGGCCCGCATACCTCAGTGCTCCTACTGGCAAATCAGGCATCACTTTTCTTGTGTCCTCAATTTTTCTGTAAGCCGCGGCACAGTGTGTGTGTATCACCAAGGTGTGCAAATATTGGTCTCCTGCTTGCTGTCTGCAGAAATTGGCCAGTATCCTAAAGAGGCTGGAGTTGGTCCCTATCAGCACAGACACATCAGAGGTCCCTTTCGGGTCAGGGCATATTAAAGCAGCGGTGTCTACCTCTTGCCTTACCCCAGCAACCTCCTCTGGGAATTCCAGGTGCACTATGACATACCCTTGATAGGGGTATTCATCCATGCTGAGCCCACACAGACCAATGCCAGTCAGTGGCTGTATGGGCAGGTGCCTAAGCATCTGTTGGTAGAATGACTGAAATGTAATAGTCACTTGAGATCCAGTGTCAAGCACGGCTTTACACTCCGCCCCTTCAATCCTCACCATGACCTCTGCTCGAGGCCCTATCAGTCCTGCAGGGATCCCAGCTGGATGGTCTCTTCTGGGGGAATCTTCAAATCCTCTAGGCCTAGGTGGTCTCCGTCCCCGGACCTTCTGGCAGCTACTGGATCTCTCCCAACTAATCCTCAGCTTTTCATACACTAAGGAGGGGTTCTCTTCCTTATGGCAGTTAGCAGCACTGTGCCCATCCTGACCACACCGGTAGCAAAAGAAGTGTCCTTTCCCCATTCGGCGAGGTGGGACGGTGACTCTAGATACTGACTTCTCTATCATCCCAGTCTGAGGCTCCTTATTCCTGGAAGTCTTAGCTTGGTCAATGATGCTTTGCAGCTCAGCTATCCGTTCTGTCAGGACCTGCATTTGTTGGGCAAGTTCCTCTGTGGTGCTCACCATCAGTACACTGGCCATTGGCGGTGGCGTCGTACTGGCTGGTTCCAATGTTTGGGCTTCCCAACACTCGCTGGCCGCCTGCCTTTCTTCCTCTTCCCTGACCTCCTTTATCAGCTGGGAGTAGCTTGGGGGATGTTCCTGCCGTTCTCTTAGTCGGAGATGAAGTAGGATCAGGTTCTGATACTGAGTCCCTCTTACAACCTGAGCCAGTCTGGTCTGATCCATCTGCTCAGCAGTCACTGCTCCCCTCATAACAGCTCTCTGAAGTAGTTTCTCCAGCCTCTGTATATAGGCTGAAATTTTCTCACCCCTTTGCTGTCGGGAATTAATGAATTTACAGTAACTGTCCTCAGGGCCCTCTACGCTCCCAAAGGTATTATCAAGGGCCTCTAGGCAGTCCTTCACACTGACCTCAGGGTCAGTGAGCTTCAGGGTGCAAATTACATCTAATGCTGGGCCACTAAGGCTCTCTATTAGACATCGTCGCTTTTCTACATCGGGTACGGCCCACTCCCGCAGCATTTCAGTAGTATGCTCCAACCAGAGTTCAAACTCCTCTTCCCCATCAAATAACCTTAACTTACGACAAGAGTTCGACGTAGCATAGGCCAACACAATCTTTTCCAATATATGCCCCAGTGCTTTTGCCCAATCATAGGCTGAGTCTGCCGCCCCTGAGCTAGAGGCTGCAGGACTGGAGCCCAACAAACCCGACATATTAGCCATTATACAAACAGTAGTTTCCTCAAAATATAAACACAATTATTTCCCATTACAGTGGAACACTCAACAGGTGCTTGCGAGGGGTACTGACCCAGGGATCCCGGACGAGCCCCCAAAAATGTAACCCTTCTGCCTCTCTGAGTTGGCAGCAACAAGGGCCGGGTTCAGTATCCAGGGGTTCCGTTTCAGTAACACAATGCATAACCGGCTCGAGCCCCCACCCAGTGACCTGGGACACTTACATACCACACCCCCCTGGGCACCTCTAGGAGGCAATACTTCCCCTCTCGCAAGCACGGAGTCTGAGTGTAGCAAAATCTTTTTAATAAAGGAAGGAATTAATGTGGCATCCCATTGGAGAAACACCACAAACAGGATTATAACACAAACCATAAACAAAAACCCACCTCCAAGTACTTTCGGCACTGTCCTTTTTCCCCTTAGGGTTTTAAGTCCAATCACCCCAAAGTTCAACAACCCAAAAGTCTCTGGTCAATGCCACCCCAGAGTTTGAGAGGTTATCTGTAGAGGTCCCTCCCCCCCAACCTGGATAGAGAGGGGCACCTTACGTGGTCCGGGGCCAACTGCCCTGCCTCTCCGTGGGTTCTGCTTCCGCCTTCTCCACGAACTGCTGCGCTTTACCAGCCGCTCCACTCTGCTCCTCCAGCCGTCCTCAGAAACTGCTCCGCTCCACCAGCTGCTCTGCTCCATGAGCTGCTCCAGTTCTCTCTGCAGACTGCTCAGCTCTGTGGGCTGCTCCACCCGTCCCACAGCTACTCCGCTCTGCCAGCCACTCTGCTGCCACCAGCTGTCCCGTGATCCACTCCACTCTGCCAGCCACTCTGTTCCACAGTATATCTTCAGGCTCCCCCACTAGTTAGCACAGTACTCAGTGCTCTCAGCTCAGTAATTCCAGCTCATAGTAGGGGAGCCCCAGTGCTAGTGCACCATTAGCCCAAAGTGAGTTCAGCTCAGTAACCTGTATTTAGATTCTTGAGGGAACAAAAAAATCAACTCTGACATTCCACAGTGGAGAGAGGAGGGGGTGCAACTGGTGCTTCTGGCTCCACAAGGAGACTGCACCACCAGGCACAGATACCTGTCCCCAGCCTCTCTCAATTCTCTGGGTTTTGGAACCCATGTCCCATGTCTAGCCAGTACCACTCAACTGAGGGTGAGCAATTTATCACCAAGCAGTCCCACAGCTTGGGAGTCTGGGATAGGGTAGGCGTGCCTATGCAAATACACTCTCTGAACTTCTTTCCACCAGATGTCAGGGTAGAGCTTATCCTGACTCTGCTTACATAAAGGTTTATTCATAAAGGGAAAAAGATAGAGATGAGAGCTAAAACTGGTTAAATGGAATCAATTCCATACAGTGATGGCAAAGTTCTTAGTTCAGGCTTGTAGCAGTGATGGAGTAAACTGCAGGTTCAAATCAAGTCTCTGGAACATCCCCCGCTGGGATGGGTCATCAGACCCTTGTGTAGAGCTTCAGTTTGTAGCAAAGTCCCTCCAGAGGTAGGAAGCAGGACTAAAGACCAGAGGGAGATGAGGCATCAGCCTTATATAGGCTCTTCCAGGTGTAAGGACACTTCTTTGTTCTTACTGTGGAAAATTACAGCAAAATGGAGTCTGGAGTCACATGGTCCAGTCCCTGCACTTTGCTGAGTCACAAGGCGTATCTGCCTCCTCTCAGTGGGTCAATTCTTTAGCTGATGGTCCTTGATGGGCCGTCAAGCAGGCTAGGCAGAGCTAACACCAATTTGTCTGGAGTGTCACCCAGAAGCACAGCACCAATTTGCAATACAGACAGTATACAGCCAATACGTATAACTTCAACTACAAAATGATACAGACATATAGACACCAAAATCATAACCAGTAACCAATAACCTGATCTTAGACCCCTTATATGACCCACTTTACATAAGATTTAGTGCCACTACAGGACCTTGGTTGCAAACCATGTTCTATATGGTCCCAGTTTATATCAATAACGTCACCAGGTCAAATCCACCCTGCTCCCTGCTCCGTCACACCCAGGAAGGGGTTAGAGACCAGGTGACGCCTTCCACCCAGGAAACTGGACAAAGGCTGGGGGAGGAGCCGGGAGCGGTGGCTGGAGGAGACTGCTGGGGAAGTTTCAGTTTTAGAGCTGGCTGGGGAAGCAGAGGGAACCCCAAAGCTGAGGGATAAGCTCCCTACCTCCCCGGAGACCTGACTGAGGGGTCCTGGTTTCTGTACCTACAAGCTCTGTTTCGGACCGTGTTCCTGTCATCTAATAAATCTTTGTTTTCCTGGCTGGCTGAGAGTCCTGGTGAATCGCTGGAATTGGGCGTGCAAGGTCCTGACTTCCCCACACTCCCTGACAGGCCTCCCTGTGTTTTCCCAGCCACATCCAAACTGAACCCTCCTCCAGCCATCTCACCCTGCCACACCCCCCAGCTCCTCCTCCACCTTTGTCCAGTTTCCTGGGCAGAAAGCGTCACGTGGCCCCAACCCCCTCCTGGGCTCAGGTTATGTGCTCACGTATCATCCCTCAAGTAAAGTCACCCCTGATATCCCACCACCATCCAGCACCAATGCAGACAGTAAACCAGTAAAACTCCCACACAACCTTCCCAGGTCAATCATCCCCGCTCCCTACTCTGCTACAGGTAGTGAGATACCGGGCGCCCCCCAACTTGTCTAGGATCTCGTCAGGCCTGGGCATGGGGTAGGCATTGGACACGGTGATGGCATTGAGCTTTTGATAGTCCACACAGAACCAGATCGACCCGTCCTTCTCGGGAACCAGCACCACAGGCAAAGCCCAGCAGCTGGATCACCCCTAAAGCCAGCATATCCCCGACCTCTCTCTCCAGATCCTGGGCTGTTTTCCCAGTGACCCTGAATGGGGAACACCTGATGGGAGGGTCGGTTCCCATCTCCAGCCGGTGGACAGCCAGGTTCATGAGCCCAGGCCGGTTGAAGAATAGCTGCTGGTATGAATGCAGCACCTCTCTGATCTCTGCCTGCTGGGCGGGGGTTAGCTGGTCAGAGAAGGGAATTGATTTCAGTGGGGGTTAGCCCCTGCCTCAGGGAGGAGTCCCACCAGGGGATCCTCTCCCTTCTCCTCCCACTGCCCACACACAGCCAGCACCAACTTCTCCCTGTCCCAGTGCGATTTTATCATGTTAACATGATACACCCGGTGGCTGTGTGCCTGGCTGGACAGTTCCACCACACAGTTCACCTCGTTTACCTGTCTGGGGACCTTGAAGGGGCCGTGCCAGGCAGCTCGCAGCTTCTTCCTCCTCACGGGGATGAGGAGCATCACCTGGTCCCCGGTTGCATAGAAGCGGGCCCGTGCTGAGCGGTCGTACCAGACCTTCTGCTTCCCATGGGCCCTGGCTAGGTCTCCCCTAGCCAAGCCCATGAGCTCCACGAGCTATTCCCGGAAAGCCAGGACATACTGCACCACTGATTCCCCGTCGGGAGAGGCCTTTCCCTCCCACTCGGCCCTCATCAAGTCCAAGGGCCCCCTCACTCTCCTCCCATACAGGGCCAATCGACCAGCTCAAGGGGACCGATGGGACATGGGCTGCTATTACTGTGGCCAGAGACATCACATACAGACCCAGTGCCCCAGGCTCAGGGACAGACTGAGCAGACTGAATCCACAGAGGGTTAGCTGGGTAGAGACCCAGCCGGATGAGGGGCAGGCTTCCCAGGGCAGCTGGGAGCCAGGACGCCTCATTACAGAAATCTTGAAAGACCAGGGGTCCAACTTCATGTCGACCCGTCTCCAGTGCTTGTGGGAGAAATGTGGGGTCTGGCACAGCTGGGCCTCAGCATATCACCCCCAGTCCAACGGGCTGGTGGAAAGGTTCAACGGGACGCTGAAGATGATGCTAAAAACATTTATAAACCAGCACCCGCAGGACTGGGACAAGTACTTACCTCACCTGCTGTTCGCATACAGGGAGGTACCCCAGGAATCTACCGGGTTTTCACCTTTCGAACTGTTGTATGGAAGGCGGGTGAGCGGGCCCCTAGACCTGATGAGGGACGAATGGGAGGGGAAGGCCGCTCCCGAGGGAGAGTCAGTGGTGGAGTATGTCCTGACCTTCCGGGAAAGACTGGCCGAGCTCATGGGCCTGGCCAGGAAGAATCTGGCCCGAGCCCAGAGGAGGCAGAAAGTCTGGTATGACCGCACGGCACGGGCCCGTGCCTTCGCCACCGGAGATCAGGTGATGGTTCTCATCTCCGTGAGGAAAAACAAACTCCAGGCTGCCTGGGAAGGGCCCTTTAAGGGTGTCAAGCAACTAAATGAGGTAAACTATGTGGTGGAGCTGTCAAACCAGGCGCATCACCGTCGGGTGTACCATGTGAACATGATGAAACCATACTATGACAGGGGGAATGTGGTGTTGGTCGTGTGTGGACATTGGGAGGGGCAGGGAGATGACCCTTTAGTGGATCTGTTCCCTGGGACAAAAGCTGGTTCCCCCCCCAGAGCCGATTCCCCTCTCTGATCAGCTGACCCCGGGCCAGCACGCTGAGATCAGAGGGGTGCTGCATCTATACCGACAGCTGTTTTCCAACCAGCCTGGATGCACTAATTTGACTGTCCACCGGGTGCAGACTGGGTCACATCCCCCTATAAGATGCTCCCCTTTCCGGGTCACCGGGAAAACTGCCCATGACCTAGAAAGAGAGGTCAGGGACATGCTGGCTTTGGGGGTGATCCAGCCGTCTTCCAGCCCTTGGGCCTCGCCAGTGGTGCTGGTCCCCAAGAAGGATGGGTCAATCCGGTTCTGTGTGGACTATCGAAAGCTCAGTGCCATCACCGTGTCTGATGCCTACCCTATGCCCAGGCCTGACGAGCTCCTAGACAAGCTGGGAGGTGCTCGGTACCTCACCACTATGGATCTTACAAAGGGCTACTGGCAAGTGCCGCTGGACGCAGATGCCAGGCTGAAATCGGCCTTTATCACCCCTCTGGGGCTCTATGAGTTTCTGACCCTGCCCTTCGGCCTCAAGGGAGCACCGGCCACCTTCCAGCGCCTGGTGGATCAGCTACTGAGGGGGATGGAGAGTTTTGCCCTGGCATATATTGACGACATCTGTGTCTTTAGCTGGAACTGAGAGGACCACGTGTCCCAGGTTAAACAAGTGCTGGACCGACTCCGGTAGGCTGGGTTAACCGTAAAGGCTGAGAAGTGCAAGGTGGGGATGGCTGAAGTATCTTACCTAGGTCATCGGGTGGGGAGCGGCTGCCTAAAGCCAGAACCAGCGAAGGTGGAGGTGATCAGAGACTGGCCCGCTCCCCAAACCAAAAAGCAGGTCCAGGCCTTTATTGGGATGGCGGGGTACTATCGAAGGTTCGTGCCCCACTTTAGCGCCATAGCCGCCCCCATCACGGAGCTGTGCAAGGAGGGGAAGCCAGACAAGGTGATCTGGACTGAGCAGTGCCAGGAGGCTTTCCGGGCGCTGAAGGAGGCTCTGGTTAGTGGCCCCGTTCTGGCAAACCCAGATTTTGACAAACCCTTTATGGTGTTCACTGATGCCTCAGACACGGGACTGGGGGCAGTGTTAATGCAGGAGGATGAAAAGGGGGAGAGACACCCCATCGTGTACCTGAGTAAGAAGCTGCTACCCCGGGAACAAAGCTACGCGGCCATCGAGAAGGAATGCCTGGCCATGGTGTGGGCCCTTAAGAAGCTAGAGCCATATCTCTTTGGGCGACACTTCACCGTGTACACTGACCACTCTCCCCTGACCTGGCTGCACCAGATGAAAGGAGCCAACGCCAAGCTCCTGAGGTGGAGCCTGCTCCTGCAGGACTATGACATGGACGTGGTCCATGCGAAGGGAAGTGCCCACCTGACAGCGGATGCGTTGTCCCGGAGAGGGGGCCCTGAACTTCCCCAGGTCACTGGGCAGAGTGACCCCGCTCAGTTCAGTCTTGGGGGGGGGAGAGATGTGATGCAGTTGGGACCGAAGTGGATTGACCTGGGAATGTTGTCTAGTTTTACTGGGGCTCTCTGCATGGGGGAGGGGAGAGCAGGGGGTGACTGTAGGTGAGGGACGGTACCTGAGGGGAGTCGATATCTTTGCCCAGGAAACTGGACAAACGGAGAGGGAGAAGGAGTGGGGAGGGAAGGGAGTCGGCTGGAAGGTTTTTTTCAGTTTTGGGTTGGGTGGGAAGAGGCAGGGGACCCCCACTCTGGGGTCTAAGCTCCTTGCCCCCCAGAGGGACCTGGCTGAGGGGTTGTGAGGAAGTGAGGCTGTTCTTAATGTTCCCTCTGAATACTGTGGGGGGGCCTCAGCTCTGGCCGACCCTCTGTCGCCTGGCAGCTAATGGCCAGGCCCTGCCCCCCTGCAAGGGGATGCTAAAGGTGTGGGGGAATAAAGAGATCAGGTGACCTCCTGGCCAGGGAAAGGAGCTGAGCAGAGAGGAGGGGCTGGAGGGGGTTGTTAGTCTGGAGCTGGCTGGGGACGAGGAGTGAAGTGCAGACGAGGGAGGGGGGTCTGGCTCACTGCCCCCCAGAATGGACCCGGCTGAGGGGTCCGGTTCTCTGTACCTACAAGCTCTGTTTTAAACCCTGTTCCTGTCATCTAATAAACCTCTGTGTTACTGGCTGGCTGAGAGTCACGTCTGACTGCAAAGTGTGGGTGCAGGACCCTCTGGCCCCCTCAGGACCCCGCCTGGGCGGACTCGCTGTGGGAAGCGCACGGAGGGGCAGAGGATGCTGAATGCTCCAAGGAGAGACCCAGGAGGTGAAGCCGTGTGAGCTTCTTGTCCTGCAGACAGTCTGCTCCGAGGGAGAGGAGGCTCCCCAGAGTCCTGCCTGGCTTGGTGGGGAGCAGTTCCAGAGCATCGCCAGGGGACTCCGTGAGAGGGGTCCTGGTTGTACCTACAAGCTCTGTCTTGGGACTGTGATCCTGTCGGCTAATAAACCTTCTGTTCTCCTGGCTGGCTGAGAGTCCCGGTGAATCACAGGAAGTGGAGGGGTGCAGGGCCTGACTCCCCCACACTCCGTAACAGCTGGTGTGTAAGGACTTCCTTGGGGAACTCCCCTCTGCTGAAGATGGTCAGCAGCGCGTCTGCCATGGTGTCTGCCTCAATAGAGGACAGGGCCACCGCCTCGGGGTAGCACTTAGCGAAATCTACCACCACCAGGATGTGTTTCTTCCCTGCCCGGGTCACCCTGCTGAGGGGCCCCACTGCGTCCGTGGTCACCTTCTGGAAAGGTTCCTCTATGATGGGCAAAGGTCTCAGTGGTGCTTTCCCTTTGTCCCGGGCCTTCCCCACCCTCTGGCAGGAGCCACAGGACCTGCAATACCGTCGGACAGCGTCAAAGACCCCAGGCCAGTGAAAGTGCTGCAGCAGCCTTTGCCTGGTGCGCCGGATGCCCTGCTGCCCTGACAGGGGAATATCGTGGGCCAAGTACCACAGTCTGTGGTGGTACCTCTGGGGAACCACCAACTGCCTCCCACCTGTCCAAGGTTCAGTTTGCCCTGAACCAGCCCATTCCTGGTACAGGAATCCCTTGTCCCACAGGAATCGCTCCCGGCAGTCCTCCCCCTGGGACCCTGCCCCGCCGTGGCCTGCCAGGGCCCTCAGTTTCTCCAGGAAGGGATCCACCTGCAGCTCCGTTTGGAATTCAGCGGTTGGGTTTGAGGATACAGCCCTGGCTGGTGGTGCCTCAGTTTCCCCATCCTGGGACAGAGGCGCCAGCCAAGCCCTGTCGAGCCCTACCCTCGGTGCTTCGGGCCCCCTCCTCGGGAGGTCCCTCGACCCTCGCTGGCTCTGGCTCCGGGTAAGGACCAGGGCGCTCTGAGTGCCATCCGGCCAGTTCTCCAAGTCATTACCCATTCGCACCTCGGTAGGCAAGTGATCATGCACCCCGACCTCTTTGGGTCCCTCCTTTGCCCCCCATTTTAGGTGTATCCTCACTACAGGCACCTTGATGGGGGGCCAGAACACTCCCCTCAGGGTCATGTAGGCATCGGGCACTAACTGGTCTGGGTCCACCACCTCGGACCGTGCCAGTGTCACCTCCGCGCCCGTGTCCCAGAACCCCTGGACGCTCCTTCCCCCCAACTCAATGGGGATGATGTAGCGATTGTCCCCCAGGGCCTGTCCCATGCTCACCCGGCGGATGGAGTACGGCCGCTCTGGACCTGGGGCCCCGCCTTCTCCTGCTGGCCTGGCCTGGCGGTCCCCTCCCCCTGGCACAGCCCTCTTGACTGCGGACCCCTGGCCTGACAGTGCCCCCTCTCGGTGGGCTTCCACCCAGTTAGCACCCCTCGGGTTCTGCTTGGCCGCCATTTCCTTCATGTTCAGGCCCTGGGCCACCTTGTGCCCCTTTTGGCCACAGTAATTACATTTCAGGTCCCTCAAGTCCCATGCTGGGGGTCGGCCACCCCAGCATTCCTGGCCACCCCTGAGCTGGGCTTCCTGGAGTCCCCCTTTGAGAGGTCTCTGGGTGACTCCCCTTCTGAGCCCCCGGTGTGGGCCTTCCTCCTGCCCCTGATCTGCTGTCCACAAACTCATCCGCCAGTGACCCCACACTGCGCAGATCCTTGGGCTTCCGGTCCACTAGCCACATCTTAAGGTCTGGAGGGAAGATGTCATCCAGCTGCTCCAATCCCACCAGGTTATACATGTCCTCCGTGGGGGTGGCCCCTGCGCCCTTCCCCCACTTGTGGAGATATTCCCCCAGCAGGTTGGCAACCTCCTTCTAAGTGACACCTGAGTCTTGCGCACACCCCGGAATCGTTTCCTGTTCGCCTCGGGGGTCAGCTCAAACTTCAGCAGCAAAGCCTGTGTGAACAGGTCACAGTCCCCCGTCTCAGCACCATCCATTTGGCTGAACACCTCTATGGCCTTGGGACCCAGCAGGGGGTCAGACAGCAGAGCCTGTCTATGGGGTCAATCTGGTTCACATCACAGACCTTCTCAAAGGCTGCGAGATAGGCATCAATATCCCCCCTTCCTTGAACTGGGGCAGAAGTTTGGTGTCTAGAGTCCCCACACCACTGGCGTCTCGGGGCCCTTCCCCATTTACCCCCCGGCAGGCCCTCTTGGCCCGCCGCTCCTCCAGTTCCAATTCGTGCTTCCGCTGTTCTACACGGTCCTCTCGTTCTCTCTCTGTCCACCAGCCTCCGCTCCTCCAGCGCCAGCTCCTTCGCTTTCAGCTCCAGCTCTTTCGCTTTCAGCTCCAGCTCCAGTTGCCACAGCTCCTCGACGGAGGAACCTGACTGGGGTCTCCCTGTGCTGACTGGGGAGTCGGGTCTGACACCCTCCCGGTCGCTACACAGACTGCCCCCCCCGCTACTCCCCAGCTCACTGGGCACCCCGGGAGCCCCCCGGGGTCTGGAGCCTGGTCCTCAGACTGGTCATTCTCTACAAGCTGAGCAATCAGCCGCCCCTTAGGGAGCCTCCCCACACTCAGCCCCCTCTCCCTGCCCAGACCTGCCAGGTGTCTCTTACGGAGCCGGTTCTAGGCCAGTTCCAGGCTGGTTCTGTTCAATACCCTCGTTCTATCGCTGGCAGCCACTCATTGCGAAGCGCCTGCGCCCGCAGCCACATGTCTACAGGGTGCATCCGCCAACCATCCTCTGCTGCCACGTTGTCACGGACTCACAGGTCAGGTCCACACGTGGCCCCATGCTGTCCATACGGGGTGCCCCTTTCAGTGGGACAGCCCTTCTGGGGGCTCCACTCTCTATTGGGGTCAGACCCCTCCACCTCCTGGAGACGCACCTCTCTGAGCCTTAGCACGTCTGTGTCTCACCATGGGCCCCCTCAGGGAGTCCACGCGCTCTGGGCCCCCGGGGCCTCCTCACTCCTGAAGGGGTTGATGCCCCCCGCCCTGTTCTCTAGCCCAGAGCGACTCTCAGCCAGCGTAAAACAGGAGGGTTTATTGAGAGTTGAACCCAGCACAAGTAACTCTGACCCTCAGGTCTGGCCTCCCTCAGCCCAGCACATCCCAGTCCCCCTGCAGCCAGGGGGGCTCTGCCTGCTCCCCCTCTCCAGCCCCGAGCCCCCCTGCTTCCCAGCTGGGCATCTGATACCCCCGGCCCCAAGCCCCCTCTGTCCATTGGCTTCTCTCCAGGGCGCCTGGGCCCCCTCTCCCCTCTTCTGTCCTCTGGCCCCTCTGGCTGGAACCGGCTGGTCAGGTTACCGGGGTCCTCTCCCCGCAGCCCATTGTCCTTCTACAGGCCAGAACCGGCTGGGTCTCCTGAGCTGGGTCTCCGGGTCCCCAGGTCCCCAGTCGCTGGGGTCTCCATTCTCCAGGCCATCAGCCGGGGTCCCACATTCCCTCTCCGGTCCTGTGTCCCAACAAACTCCCTCTCCCCTTGTCACAGAGTGTGGGGGGAGACAAGGTCCTGCACCCCCCCATTCCTGCGATTCACCAGGACTCTCAGCCAGCCAGTAAAGCAGAAGGTTTATTAGCCGACAGGATCACAGTCCCAGACAGGTCTTGCCAGTACAGACAACAGGACCCCCTCAGTTAGGTCCATCTTGGGGGGCCCCAGGGAGGCCACAGCCCTGTTGGTCGGGGCTCCCCTCTCCATTTCCCAGCCAGCTCCAAACTGAAACTCCCTCCAGCCTCTCACTCAGCCTCCCCCAGCTCTTCCCCCAGTCGTTGTGTCCAGGTTCCCGGGCAGAGGTGTCACCTGGCCTCCAACTCCCTCTGGGGTCTCAGGTTACCTGCTCAGGTCTCCTCCCCTCCCCCAGACAGGCCCCCAAAATCCTCCAACCCCCTCCTGGGTTCTCAGGTTACCTGCTCAGGTCTCCTCCCTTCCCCCAGGCAGGCCCCCAAACTCCCCTCCAACCCCCTCCTGGGTTCTCAGGTTACCTGCTCAGGTCTCCTCCCTTCCCCAGGCAGGCCCCCAAACTCCCCTCCAACTCCCCTCCTGGGTTCTCAGGTTACCTGCTCAGGTCTCCTCCCTTCCCCCAGGCAGGCCCCCAAACTCCCCTCCAACCCCCTCCTGGGTTCTCAGGTTACCTGCTCAGGTCTCCTCCCCTCCCCCAGGCAGGCCCCCAAACTCCCCTCCAACCCCCTCCTGGGTTCTCAGGTTACCTGCTCAGGTCTCCTCCCTTCCCCCAGGCAGGCCCCCAAACTCCCCTCCAACCCCCTCCTGGGTTCTCAGGTTACCTGCTCAGGTCTCCTCCCTTCCCCCAGGCAGGCCCCCAAACTCCCCTCCAACCCCCTCCTGGGTTCTCAGGTTACCTGCTCAGGTCTCCTCCCCTCCCCCAGGCAGGCCCCCAAACTCCCCTCCAACCCCCTCCTGGGTTCTCAGGTTACCTGCTCAGGTCTCCTCCCCTCCCCCAGGCAGGCCCCCAAACTCCCCTCCAACCCCCTCCTGGGTTCTCAGGTTACCTGCTCAGGTCTCCTCCCCTCCCCCAGGCAGGCCCCCAAACTCCCCTCCAACCCCCCTCCTGGGTTCTCAGGTTACCTGCTCAGGTATCCTCCCCTCCCCCAGGCAGGCCCCCAAACTCCCCTCCAACCCCCTCCTGGGTTCTCAGGTTACCTGCTCAGGTCTCCTCCCTTCCCCCAGGCAGGCCCCCAAACTCCCCTCCAACCTCCCTCCTGGGTTCTCAGGTTACCTGCTCAGGTCTCCTCCCTTCCCCCAGGCAGGCCCCCAAACTCCCCTCCAACCCCCTCCTGGGTTCTCAGGTTACCTGCTCAGGTCTCCTCCCCTCCCCCAGGCAGCCAGTCCCAGCACAGCCCCCTGCACCCTTCCCAGGCCAACACTCCCCACTCAGCATTCAAACCACTGGCAAAACAAGAACCCAGCCCCCAACACACTTTGTCACACCTCACACTCCGGCGCCTCCGCCCTGCTCGCTCAGGCCCCGGAGGTGGTGAAACCGAGCAGCTCACCCTAGTGAGAGCGTGTGATGGGGGCCTCCCAGGGACTGAACTGTGCGAGGGCCCAGGCCCGTGGATCTGGGACACACGCGGGGGCAGAACGGGTGGGCAGGGGCTGTCTGGAAGAATCTGAACTGCCCGGGGGGGTGTTGTCACTGGCTCTGGAACACAAACTGGTTCCAAGCGAGCAGGGTTTCGCCGCTTCCCAGCGAGGGGGGACCCAGGGGCGCTGCCGGCACCGGGTGTAACCGCCAGAGCGTAAAAGGTCCTAGTTTGTGTAACCAGGCGGCAGTGCCTGTGTGAGTTTTTCCATCTTTACCCATCCTGGGCACGCAGCCAAAGCAGTGATAAGAGCAGCCAGGGAGCGGAGTGTAAACCCAACCTGAGGGCTGGCCACAGCCGGGGTGGCCGGCGGGCGCTGCTAGGACGCCAGCAATGAAAGCGCTAACTGCGCTGCCATTGCTCTGATTCAGAGTTAACGCCTGCGAGAGGCGGGGCCCATCCCACCCCTGCCCCGCTGTTGTTCCAGGCAGATGCCTCCGTGCCGGTGACTCACGGCTCCCGCTTCCAAGGGCAGTTTTGCAGCCATCAGGGACAAACTGCCTGCCTAGCTCAGGGGTCCCTGTCCCTGTCGCCCCGGCCCTTCCTTGGCCCACTGGTCACTGTCTGTGGGGTGGCACCGGGCGCTCCCGTGGTATCGGCCCATGTGCAGGGGGCCTGCAGGGACCCAGCGCCTGGGGGGCAGCGCATGCAGAGCAGCCGGCTGCGGGGACCTGCCCTGCATGCAGAGGGACCCCCACGCTTTGCTCCCAGAGCTGGCAGCTGCCCCAGGGTCACCGCAGTGGGGAGTGAGGGGGGCAGGAAGAGGGGAGCCCAGCCACTCTAGTGAGGGGGGGTGAACAGGGCCCCATTGGCTGGAGTTACAGGGAGGCTGGGCAGTGTTATCCAGGGGGAGGAGGGAGTTGTACCATGTGATGGGGTCTGTGGGGGACAGTGGGGGGGATGTCCCATGTCACTGGGCTCTCTGGGGGGTCAAACCACATGACCGGGCACTGTGGGGGGTCATACCATTTCATGGGGCTTTGTGGGGGTGTCACGGAGTCACCAGGCAATCTGCAGGATGCTCTGTCCATGGGCTGCAGTAGATCCCACCGTTGCCACCAGGTGTCACGGAGTCCCCAGGCGATGCTCTGGAACTGCTCCCCCAAAGCCAGCCAGGACTTTGGGGAGCCTCCTCTCCCTTGGAGCAGACTGTGTCCAGGGCAAGAAGCTCACATGGCTTCACCTCCTGGGTCTCTCCTTGGAGCATTCAGCATCCTCTGCCCCTCCGTGCGCTTCCCACAGCGAGTCTGCCCAGGCGGGGTCCGGGGGGTGCCAGAGGGTCCTGCCCCCCCACTTCGCAGCCAGCCAGTAACACAGAAGGTTTACTAGTTGACAGGAACACGGCGTAGGGCAGAGCTTGTTAGCACAGAAATCAGTGACTTTCAGCCAAGTCCATCTTGGGGAGTCCTGGGCCTGACGCCCTGAACTCCCCCTCTTCCGGTCCCCCCGCAGGCTGCCAGCCTCCAGCCACCCCACCTCCGACACCCCCTGTTGCTCCTCCTCCTTCTCTGTCTCTCCAGCTGGTCGCACCCCCCGCTGGGTCTCAGGTTAGGCAGCTGCAAACAGCTGGGCAGACTCACCTGCCCCAGGGCCTCAGCAAAATCACACCCCCAATTCCCACCTCTGACGTATTGGTGCAGCACACAGGGAAACTGAGGCACAGCCAGTGTTGTTATAGGACACTAAGACTCACATGTAACATAACAAGACAAATAAAACCCCACTTTGTCACATGGGGGCACTGAGGGGTTATACTACATCACAGATGTCTGGGGGGGCACTGAGGGTCATACCACATAACGGGGCTCCGGGGGAGGCAGCTCTGGGGGGGAGTCATACCACATCACAGGGCTCTGGGGGGGGCAGCTCTGGGGGGGAGTCGTACCACATCACGGGGCTCTGGGGGGGGGGTGCTGGGGGTCGTACCAAGTCATGGGGCTCCAGGGGGGGTTGGGGGCCATACCATGTCACAGGGTTCCTGGGGGGATTACTGGGGGGTTGTACCAAGTCATGCGGATCGGGGGGGTGGGAGGGGTGTACGAAGTCATGGGGCTCTGGGGGGGCACTGGGGAGGTGTACCACGTCATAGGGGTCTGGAGGTACTGCGGGGGGTGTACCACATCATGGGACTCCCAGAGGGTGCTGGGGGGGGTACCACATCACAGGGCTCTGGCGGAGGGGTGTTGGAGGGGTGTACCACGTCAGGGGCTCCAGGGAGGGGCGCTGGGGGCTGTAGCACATCACAGGGCTCTGGGGGGGGCGCTGGGGGCTGTACCACGTCACGGGGCTTGGGGGGGGTGTCTGTGTCCACACCGCAGGCCATGTGGGCAGGCGGCTCTGGGCGCCAGGTGCCCAGACAATGGGCCAGCGGCTGGGGTGAAAACCTGCAGCTGTTCCCGCTCCCCCCGCCCCCCCAGGTAAACAGGATGGAGCTTGGAGCCGCGAGTCAACACGGTCCCGCCCGGCGCACCGCGGGGCCTGTGCCGCCCGCCCGGATAAGCAGGACAAACACAGGATGCCTGCGGGGCCAGGTGCTGCTGGGAGACGGCATCTGCTCCCAGTGACCCTCACCCGCCGTGGGGCAGCTCCCGGCCAGCCCTGCCCCCCAAGAAGCACCCCGGGGCCACCTGCCCCAATGCGACGCCCCACAGCACCGGGGGCTCACCCAGTGCATAGGGCAGGAGATGGGCACCCGGATGCCTGGGTTCTTCTGCTGGCCCCAACTGGCTGGGAGCCCCCTCCCAGGTCCCTGTGGATGTGTCTGGGCCCAGCCCTGGGCCAGGGGTTCCAGCTACCCAAGCCCCAGTGACCCTGTGGGGTAGGGCATAGACCCACCGCAGGCCGATGCCAGGGGCCAGCCAGGGGGTGTTGAATGGACTTGGGGTCCCAGCAAATTTTCCTGGGGGCTGGACCCCTGGGCCCCCCTTCCCCCACCCCGTCCCAGAGACAAGAAATTACAGCCCCACAACCTGGCCACCCCAAGAGCAGCCAGGCCCAGGGCCCATAGGAGTGGGGCCAGGGGGCCATTTGGCCCGCTCCTCAAGCTCCAAGGGGCCTCAGATTTGGACACTTGTTAATTTTTTGACATTTGATAAGTTTCGCAACTTGGTTTCATGGCACCAAAATGTGACACTGGCTCTGAGCTGCACGTTTAGGCAATGAGAGCTGGGATTTGGTAAACTGTTTGAACTGATACAGCTGAGCTCTGGGGCCTGGGGAGACGCAGGGACCCTGTGTGGGGCCCCAGACAGGACCCAGAACTGAAATTCACTAACCCTGGGGCAGCAGGGGAGCTGGTGCTCCAGCCCTGGGCTCTCCCCAGCCCTGCCAGTGCCCCTCACTCCCAACCCGCAGCCCCCTGCCAGCCCAGCCCTGGGTTCCCCCTAGCCCTGCCGGTGCCCCTCACTCCCGACCCGCAGCGCCCGGCTAGCCCAGCCCTGCCCCCAACCCAGCTCTGCCAGTGCCCCCCACTCCCAACCCGCAGCGCCCGGCTAGCCCAGCCCTGGGCTCCCCCCAGCTCTGCCAGTGCCCCCCACTCCCGACCCGCAGCGCCCGGCTAGCCCAGTCCCGGGCTCCCCCCAGCCCTGCCAGTGCCCCTCACTCCCAACCCACAGCCCCCTGCCAGCCCAGCCCTGGGTTCCCCCCAGCCCTGCCAGTGCCCCCCACTCCCGACCCGCAGCCCCCTGCCAGCCCAGCCCTGGGTTCCCACCAGCCCTGCCGGTGCCCCTCACTCCCGACCCGCAGCGCCCGGCTAGCCCAGTCCCGGGCTCCCCCCAGCCCTGCCAGTGCCCCCCACTCCCAACCCGCAGCCCCCTGCCAGCCCAGCCCTGGGCTCCCCCCAGCCCTGCCAGTGCCCCCCACTCCCAACCCGCAGCCCCTCGCCCCTTCGCGCCGGGCCCGGCAGAGGGCGCCGTTCGGTTGCGGCTCCGCGGCCGGCAGCGGCTCCGGGCTCAGTCGGTCCCGGCGCTGGAGCCGAGCGGAGGCGGCGGCGAGTCCGCAGCGGGCGCGGGAGGGCGCCGCGAGGCCCCGGGGATGGGCGCGGCCGGAGCGCTGGACCCGCGGCGCCCGAACGAGACGCTGCAGCGGCTGCTGTGCGGGGGGGGGCCCGGCAACGCCTCGGGCTGGAACCGGAGCCTCTGCGACCTGCTGCGGAGCCCGCCCGGGCCCCCCCCTGCAGGTGAGACTGGCCCCCCCCGCCTTCCCCAGGCCCCCCCGGCACCGACTTCCCCGGGCCCCCCGCACCGAGCCCCCCCCAGGTGAGACCGGCCCCCCCGCCTTCCCCAAGCCCCCCCCCAACGGACCCACCCGCCTTCCCCGGGCCCCCCGCACCGAGCCCCCCCCAGGTGAGACCAGCCCCCCCGCCTTCCCCAGGCCCCCCCCGCCCCGAGCCCCCCCAGGTGAGACCTGCCCCCCCGCCTTCCCCGGGCCCCCCGCACCGAGCCCCCCCCAGGTGAGACCGGCCCCCCCGCCTTCCCCAGGCCCCCCCCCGCACCGAGCCCCCCCGCCTTCCCCAGGCCCCCCACGCACCGCGCCCCGCCGCCTTCCCCGGGCCCCCGCACCGAGCCCCCCCAGGTGAGACCGGCCCCCCCGCCTTCCCCGGGCCCCCCGCACCGAGCCCCCCCCAGGTGAGACCGACCCCCCCGCCTTCCCCAGGCCCCCCCCGCACCGAGCCCCCTCCCACAGGTGAGACCGACCCCCCCCCCGCTCCCTACCCAGGCCCTCCTGCACCGAGCCCCCCCCAGGTGAGACTGGTCGCCTGGCCCTGTTCCCTCCCCGGGTCCCCCCGTCCTGCCCCCTCCCCGGGCCCCCGGCACTAGGCCCCCCTGCGCAGGTGAGACCGGCTCCCCCACCCTGGGGTGCTGCCCCATGTGTCCTATGCCCCGCACTGCCCCCGGCCCCGGGGTTCGGCCTTCGCTCACATGCGGCCGTGGCCGCTGCTGCCGCAGTCAGGATGAGTCCCAGGGGCTCCGTCCTGTGCCCCCTCCACGTCTGGGTCAGGGATCCTCCACTTCTGGGAGTGGCCTGTGGGGCTGGGAATGGGGTGGGGGTCAGGGCAGCTCCAGGTACGTGGAGGACGCACATGGGGCGGCACATGCTAAGGGGCGGCAAAAATGGTGGGGAGGGGGGTTGTTCTGCAAGTGAGAGGCTGCTCCCCCCCCAGCCTGGCTGGTGCCCCTCACTCCTGACCTGCAGCCCCTGCCAGCCCAGTCCTGCCCCCCTGCCCTCAGCCTGGCTAGTGCCCCTCACTCCTGACCTGCAGCCCCTGCCAGCCCAGTCCTGCCCTACCCTGCTCTGCCAGTGCCCCTCACTCTCGACCTGCAGCCCCTGACATCCTGGTCCTCCCCCCCCCCAGCTCTGCCGCTGCCCCTCACTCCTGACCTGCAGCCCCTGCCAGCCCAGTCCTGCCCCCCTGCCCTCAGCCTGGCTAGTGCCCCTCACTCCCAACCCGCAGTCCCTGGCTGGAGTGGAGCTCCCTTGCCTGGGGCTGGGCCCTGGGTCGGTACCGGAGCCGCCATGAGCCACCACCCTCCCCGCTGGCCGGCTGCCCCCCCCCCGGTGTTTGGCGCAGAGGGGCCCGGGGAGCCCCGGGGGGGTCGCTTGTTCACTGGGACCCTGAATCCATTGGCGTCCTGCGGCGCCGATGGGCAGGGGGCAGCACGGCCCGAGCATCTTGACGCTGCACCCACTATCAGTCCCTGCGAGGGCCCTCCCTCCCCCCTGGCTCCTGCTTTCCTGTGGGGCCAGCCCCACGGCCTGTCAGACGGAGCCTCTGGGCTCCAGCCGCCTGTGTCCCCTGCCCGGACCCCAGCGGCCTGTTCCCGCCACTCGCTCGGCAGCTGGCACCAGCTTGGGCGACCTTGGCCTGCCTGGCTCAAAGCCCCCGGCCCCAGCACGGCAAACCGCCAGCACCGGGCCCGCATCCGGCCCAGGCTCCCTCCCAGGCCCCTGTTGCCCCAGGCGTGAGCCCAGTCTGTTCTCGGTGCCTCCCCGAGCCATCCTGGGCCCCTCCCCGAGCCCCCTGCCCGCTCTGGGCAGCTGGTGCCGCTGTGGGGTTCGGCAGGGGAGGGGCGTGCCGGCCGTGGGGGGAGGTAGCGCTGTTACCCCGGGGGCTGGGGCAACGCCGCTCGGGCTGGGGGAGCTGCATCCCCCCTGGCGGCGCCCGAACACTCCTGCCCGCCCCATGCAGCGCCCCCTGGTCCCAGCCGGCCGAGGGTGTCACGGTGTCACCCCGCCGCTCGCCTGCGTCTGGTTCCATCTCGGCACCTGCCAGCAAGTACCCCCCCGACCCAGTCTGCTCCAAGGGAGAGGAGGCTCCCCAAAGTCCTGCCTGGCTTGGTGGGGAGCAGGGCCCAGGGACTGCGTGACAGAGGGGACCCGGTGCCACGCCTGGGGGGGGAAATGGGGAGGGACCTGGCGCCGTGCCTGGGGGGGGGAAATGGGGAGGGACCTGGCGCCGTGCCTGGGGGGGGAAATGGGGAGGGACCTGGCGCCGTGCCTGGGGGGGGAAATGGGGAGGGACCTGGCGGGGGGGCTGGGGTGCAGGGGGAGGGACCCAGCACAGCACTCGGGGGGGCAGGGAGAGGGACCCAGTGCTGGGGCAGGAGGGGGCAGGGGGAAGGATTTGGTGGAGGGGGCAGGGGGAGAGACCCAGTGGTAGGGCTAGGGGGGCAGAGGGAGGGACCCAGCGTGGGGGCGGGAGTGCAGGGGGAGGGACCGAGCACAGGGCTGAGGGGGGCAGGAGGAGGGATCCAGCGCGGCTCCCGGGGGGGCAGGGGGATGAACCCAGCGGTGGGGCCGGGGGGGCAGGAGGAGGGATCTGGCAGGGGGGGCAGGGGGAGGGACCGTGCACAGGGCTGGGGGGGGGGGCAGGGGGAGGGACCCAGTGCGGCTCCCGGGGGGGCAGGGGGAGGGACCCAGCGCGGCTCCCGGGGGGGCAGGGGGATGAACCCAGCGGTGGGGCCGGGGGGGCAGGAGGAGGGATCTGGCAGGGGGAGGGACCGAGCACAGGGCTGGGGGGGCAGGGGGAGGGACCCAGTGCGGCTCCCGGGGGGGCAGGGGGAGGGACCCAGCGCGGCTCCCGGGGGGGCAGGGGGAGGGACCCAGCGGGAGGGCTGGGGTGCAGGGGGAGGGACCCACCACGGCTCCCGGGGGGGGCAGGGGGAGGGACTCAGCGTGGGGCCGCAAGCTCTCACTGCCCAGGGTGTCGGTTGTGTCACACTGGTCCCCACGGGGCGTCGTTCCCAGCCGTCAGCCCTGTGGCTGCCCCGGTGCCAGGGGAGCCTGTGCCCAGTGGGGAGGGTGACCAGCAGGCGCAGGGTGGGGGAGCCATCCTGAGGAAGAGTCAGTGGGGGCCCCTCAGGCATTGTCATGGGCATCCTGGCCCCTGGCATTCCCCTGCCCAAGCCAGGGAGCACCCGGGTGTCACGGAGTCACCGGGCGATGCTCTGGAACTGCTCCCCACAAAGCCAGTCAGGACTTTGGGGAGCCTCCTCTCCCTTGGAGCAGACTTGTTCAGGGCAAGAAGCTCACACGGCTTCACCTCCTGGGTCTCTCCTTGGAGCATTCAGCATCCTCTGCCCCTCCGTGCGCTTCCCACAGCGAGTCCACCCAGACGGGGTCCTGGGGGGGCCAGAGGGTCCTGCACCCCCACTTTGCAGTCAGACGTGACTCTCAGCCAGCCAGTAACACAGAGGGTTATTTGATGACAGGAACAGGGTCTAAAACAGAGCTTGTAGGTACAGAGAACGGGACCCCTCAGCCGGGTCCATTCTGGAGCCCAGCGAGCCAGACAACCCCGTCTGCCCTCACTTCCAGTCCCCAGCCAGCTCCAAAGTGACGCCCCCCGCAGCCCCTCCTCTCTGGCCTTAGTCTCTTTCCTGGGCCAGGAGGTCACCTGATCTCTTTATTCACCTTTAGCATCCCCTTGCCAGGGGGGAAGGGCCCCAGCCATTTGTTACCACGATACAGAGTGTCGGCCATTTATGCACACTGGAGACTTAAGAAATGCATAGGGGAAACTGAGGCACCCACACAGTATTCAGAGGAAACATTAAGAACAGTCCCACTTTGTCACACCGGGCGTCCTGGCCCCCGGCGTTCCCCTGCCCGAGCCGGGCAGTGTCATGGAGTATGGGGGAGTCAGGGCCCTGCACCCCCAGCTTCCTGCAGTTCATCGGGACTCTCAGTCACTAGTAACACAGAAGGTTTATTAGCCGACAGGATCACAGTCCCAGGCAGGTCTTGCAGGGACAGACAACAGGACCCCCCCGTTAGGTCCTTTTTGGGGTTCCAGGGGCACCACAGTCCCTTTGGGGGGTCAGAGCCCCGTCTGCGCCTCCCTCCATTCCCCAGCCACCTCCCAAAAACTCCCTCTCTCCCCCCAGCGTCTCCTCCCGCAGCCTTTGTCCAGTGTCACCTGGCCTCCAACCCCTTCCTGGGTTCTCCCTGCTCAGGTCTCCTCCCTCCAGCCAGTCTCCCATCCCCCCATGCAGATCATCCTCCCAGGCCGACCCCCCCGACCCCCCCTCAGCATTCACAGGCCACAGAACAGTCCCAGTTGGTCACATCTCTCCCCCCTTCTAGACCAAACAGAGCGGGGTCACTTCAGCCAGTGACCTGGGGAAGTTCGAACCCACCCACGTTCCCAGAGACGCCCCAACATCCCTCCCATTCCTGGGTGGGAGTTACCCCAGGCCCTTCCAGTTTCACACCCCCCTTTAGGGCGGGGGGGGGGCTCGGTGGCACTCGTAGTTCGCATGTGGGAAGGTTTATGGGGCCCGTGCCCTTTCCCCACCCCAGTACCCCTGGGTTTCAAGCTGGGCTGGGGTCTTCTGCCCGTGTTCCAGTCTGGGGGGCTGTGATTCGGGCTCTTTTTGTTCAGAGCCCCCATTTTGACCTTAGCCCCCCTCTGGAAAGGCCCCCCTGTGTTGGCAAGGCTCCTAAAGCCATTTTCCCCTTGTCCTGGGCCTTCCCCACCCTCTGGCAGGGGTCACAGGATTGGCAGTACAGCCGGACATGGGTAAAGACCCCAGGCCAGTAAAAGTTCTGTAGCAGCCTCTGCTGGGGACGCCGGATTCCCTGGTGCCCTGCGAGAGGGATGTCATGGGCCAGGTACAGCAGCTTGTGGCGAAACTTCTGGGGAACCACCAGCTGCCTCCTGATCCCCCATGACTCTACTTCCCCTGGGGGAGCCCATTCTCGGTACAGGAACCCCTTCTCCCACAGGAACCTCTCCTTGCAACCTCTCCTCATGGTCTGTACCGCACTGAGGTCAGCCCGGTCCCTGTGCTTCCGCAAGGAGGGATCTTTCTGCAACTCGGCCTGGAACTCAGCAGCTGGGACAGGGATGGGGACCTGCTCTCTCTCGTCAGCTGGGTCTGAAGCTGCAGCCTCCCTGAGCCGTGTCCCTGGGCGTTCCCTCCCCCCTGGGTTAGGGTCCTGCGCCTCGAGCAAGGTACCTTCCCCGTTGTCAGGGCGGAGTGCCCCTCGCCGGCTCTGACTGCGGGTCATGGCCAGGGCACCCCAGGCGTTGCTTGGCCAGTCCTCCAGGTCCCCCACCATCAACACCTCAGTGGGCAAATGCAGGTGCACCCCCACGCCCTTGGGGCTCTTCTTCGCTCCCCACTTCAGGTGTACCCTCTCCACGGGCACCTTGATGGGTGTGGGCAGGACCCCATTCAGGGTCAGGTAGGTGTTGGGCATCACCTGATCTGAGGCCACCACCTCGGGCCGGGCCAGCGTCACCTCAGCACCCGTGTCCCAGTACCCAGTGACCTTCCTCCCATCTACCTCCAGGGGAACAAGGCACTCTCTTCGGAGGGGCAGCCCCGCACCCACCCTGTAAACCAAAACCCAGAGCCTGGAGCATCCAGCCCTGCAGAAAAGCTGGCCTGGGGCCCTCCTTAGCAGGTGGTACGCTGCCAGCCCCCCTTGCCTGGGAACGCTGCCTCTCATCCAGCTGGGTCTTTACCCAGTCAACCCTCTTTGGGTTGGGTCTGCTCAGTCTGTCCCTGAGCTTGGGGCACTGGGACCATATGTGGCCTCTTTGGTCACAGTGATAGCAGCCCATGTCCCATGGGTCCCCTCGAGCAGGGTTCTTCATGCTTCCCCTTTGGGAGGTCCCCAGGTCACTCTTTCTGCGTCGTGGTGGCCCTGCTCCTTTGGGATTCCTCCCTGTCATCCGCTGTCTGACTGTCCACAAATTGGTCGGCCAGCTGGCCTGCGTGCTGCGGGTTCTCTGGCTTCTGGTCCATCAACCACAGCCTCAGGTCGGATGGGCACTGCTCGTACAGGTGCTCCAGTATGAATAGGTCAAGCAGGTCCTCTTTAGTTTGGGCCCCAGCTGTCCACTTGCGGGCATACCCCTGCGCCCGGTTGACCAGTTGTAGGTATGTGACCTCACGGGTTTTACGCTGACTCCGGAACCTCTCCCGGTACATCTCAGGAGTCAGCCCAAACTCGCGGAGCAGGGCCTGTTTGAACAGTTCGTAGACCCCTGCCTCCGCCCCTTTCAGTCAGCTGTACACCTCCACGGCTGTGGAGTCCAGTAAGGGGGTGAGAAATGAGATCCTGTCTGCAGGGTCAACCCTGTGCAGCTCGCAGGCATTCTCAAAGGCCGTCAGCAAGGTGTCTATGTCCTCCCCCTCCTTACGCCGGGCCAGGAAGCCCTTATCAAAACTCTTTGTAGGCTTGGGTCCCCCTCACTCCCCGCAGCCGGGGCCCCGCTGCTCCTCAGCCGGGCCAGCTCCAGCTCATGCTTATGCTGGTTCTCCTCATGCGGACGCTGTTTTTCTCGTTCTTCCTGCTTCAGTTCTTGCCTCCTTAACTCGAGCTCTTCCCATCTCAGCTCCCTGTCATATTCCAGCCGCATCTGTTCCAGGGACAGGGATCTCCGCCGGGACGATCCTCTGCTGGCCGCCGGTGCCCTCACTATTCGCTGGGCTTCCCGCAGCCACTCCCCTAGGTATAGGTGGGCAGGGTCTCGGGGTGTCCTCGGCAGCAGTCTGGCACCTCCCAGCCATGTCAGGCTGCCGGGGTCCACCAGGCAGCTTCCCTCAGGGACAGGGCTCGGTTCACCCAAGCGATCCTTCTCCTCCAGCTGGGCAATTAGCTGTTCTTTGGTGGACCTCCCAATGCGCAGCCCCCCCTGCCTGCACAGCTCCACCAGGTCACGTTTAGCTTACATCTCCCTGCTGGCCACTCGCCGGCCTGTGCTCTCAGCTTTCCACCGTTACAGGGAGACCCCTCGTGCACCAGCCTTTCCTCAGGTCACCTCTCTCTGCCAGGGTCGAGCTGCAGACTCCTCCGCCCCGGGCCCGCTCACTGTGATCCCCCGGGGGACCCTGTCACTGCAACAGTCCTTCTAGCCGGTCACACGCTCCCAGGGGTTAATCGTCCTCTGAGCCCATCTCTCTGACTCTTCAGCACGCCTGGTCCCTGCTCCCCAGTCACTTACTGCAGGAAGCACTGTCCCCAGGGTGCAGTAGATCCCACCGCTACCACCAGTTGTCATGGAGTGTGCGGGAGTCAGAGACCTGTACCCCCAACTTCTTGCAGTTCACCAGGACTCTCAGCCAGCCAGTAAAGCAGAAGGTTTATTTAGACAACAGGATCACAGTCCAAAACAGGTCTTGCCGGTACAGACAACAGGATCCGCCCTCCCCCCGTTAGCTCCTTTTTGGGGTTCCAGGGGCACCACAGCCCCTTTGGGGGGTCAGAGCCCCATCTGCACCTCCCTCCATTCCCCAGCCACCTCCCAAAAACTCCCTCTCTCCCCCCCAGCGTCTCCTCCCCCAGCCTTCGTCCAGTGTCACCTGGCCTCCAACCCCTTCCTGGGTTCTCCGGTTACCTGCTCAGGTCTCCTCCCTCCAGCCAGTCTCCCATCCCCCCATGCAGATCATCCTCCCAGGCCGACCCCCCCGCCCCCCACTCAGCATTCACAGGCCACAGTCAGAACAGTCCCAGTTCGTCACAGGGAGGGCCCAGGCGTCCCGGCCCCCGGCATTCCCCCACCCGAGCCGGGGTAGGTCCAGGCGTCCCGGCCCCCGGCATTACCCTGCTCTCCGTCTCTGCAGACCTGGAGTTCACGGTGCGGGTCCTGCTCTATGCGCTGATCTTCCTGCTCAGCGTCTTCGGGAACTCGCTGATCATCTTGGTGCTGGTGCTGAATCGCCGCCTGCGCACGGTTACCAACTCCTTCCTGCTCTCGCTGGCGCTGAGCGACCTGCTGCTGGCGCTGTGCTGCATGCCCTTCACCCTCGTGCCCAGCCTCATGGGCACCTTCATCTTCGGCCCCTCTGTCTGCAAGCTCGTGGCCTATCTCATGAGTGAGTGCAGGCAGGGCTGGGAGCTTCCAACCTGGCAGGTCCAGGGGTGAAGCTGAAGATCTGGGGGTGCCATGGATCTGAGGGGGCCAGGGTACTGGGTGGGGATCTGGGGTTGCCATGGATCTGTGGGGGGCTGGGCAGGGCTGGGGACCTGGGGGGAAGGGATCTGGGTGCTAGGGGCTGGATGGAGATGGGGGCTGGGCAGGGCTGGGGACCTGGGGGGCCAGGGATCTGGGTGCCGGGGGCTGGGCATGGCTGGGGACCTGGGGGGGGAAGGGATCTGGGTGCTAGGGGCTGGATGGAGATGGGGGCTGGGCAGGGCTGGGGACCTGGGGGGCCAGGGATCTGGGTGCTAGGGGCTGGATGGAGATGGGGGCTGGGCAGGGCTGGAGACCTGGGGGGCCAGGGATCTGGGTGCCGGGGGCTGGGCAGGGCTGGGGACCTGGGGGGCCAGGGATCTGGGGGCTGGGCAGGGTCCTGGGGGCCAGGGGCTGGATGCGGCCTGGGATCTCTACGCACCAGAGTCATGCCTGGGGGGGGGGTGGCCAGAGAGCTCCTGAGCAGAGCTGCCAGCCCCTCCTGGCGCTGAGGAGGGGGGGTCAGGCCACGCTCGATCTCCCTGCCTCTGGGAGTGGCACTGGGTGCTGGGTTTATCTGCACCCTGTGCTGAGCAGTGCCAGGCACGGGCCGGGGAGGGGTGCTCATGCGGTGTGTGCCCCCCCAGGCATCTCCGTCAGCGTCTCCACCTTCAGCCTGGTGGCGATCGCCATCGAGCGGTACAGCGCCATCTGCAACCCGCTGCAGTCCCGCGTGTGGCAGACCCGCTCCCACGCCTACCGGGTCATCGCCAGCACCTGGCTGCTGTCCCTGCTGCTTATGCTGCCCTACGCCATCTTCAGCACCACCGTGCCCACCCGGCCCGGCCTCACCCAGTGCCAGCACCGCTGGCCGAGCCAGCCCTTCAAACAGGCCTGGTGAGTCGTGCCCCCTGTGCCCCCCAGTGCCCACCCGGCCCGGCCTCACCCAGTGCCAGCACCGCTGGCCGAGCCAGCCCTTCACAGGCCTGGTGAGTCGCGCCCCCTGTGCCCCCCCGGCCCGGCCTCACCCAGTGCCAGCACCGCTGGCCGAGCCAGCCCTTCAAACAGGCCTGGTGCTCTCGAGGACCCTCCTGCACCCCTTATGACGCAGTAGGGACTGTGCATGGGTGAAGGGAAGGCAGGGGAGGACTTTAGGTGAGGAACAGGACCTGAGCCTGTAACCTGAGCCAGGCAGGGGGGAGAGGGGTCAGCACCTTTGCCCGGGAAGCTGGACAGAGGAAGGGAGCCTGCTGGAGAGGGTTGGGTCAGTTTCGGTTTGGGGCGGGGTGGTTGGAATTCAGGGAATCCCAAGCTGGGATCTAAGCTCCCTGCCCCCCAGAAGGACGCGATTGAGGGGTCCTGGCTGTGCCTCCAAGCTCTGCTGTAACCTGCATTCCTGTTGTCCAATAAACCTTCTGTTTTACTGGCTGGCTGAGAGTCACTGTGGATCCCAGGAAGAGGGGTGCAGGGCCGGACTCCCCCACACTCCATGACAACTGGGGGTTCAGGGAGCTTAGACCCCAGCTTGGGATTCCCTGCACTGCACCCCCCAGCCCCAAATCGAAACTGACCCAACCCTCTCCAGCAGGCTCCCTTCCTTTGTCCAGCTTCCCAGCAAAGGTGTTGACTCCCCCTACCCACCTGCCTGGCTCAGGTTACAGGCCTAGATCCTGTCCCTCCCCTGAAGTCATCCCCCGCTCTCCCTTCCCCCGCACAGACAGTCCCAACTGCATCACACCCCCATGCGCCCCCCAGCGCCCGCCCGGCCTCGCCCAGTGCCAGCACCGCTGGCCCAGCCAACCCTTCAAACTGGCCTGCTAAGTCGCCCACACTGAGTCATGGCCCCCCCACCCCGCTGAGCCCCCAGCGCCTGCCTCCCCCCGCACTGGGACCCGGGCTGGGCTCTGGCCCAGCGGACGCGCTGCCTGGGGTGGTGCCGGGAGCCAAGCCCCCGCTGGGATGGGGCAGCCGGCGTGGGTGGCCTGGCCCAGCTGACTGGGGGGTGTCCATGCCCTGGGAGTGGGGGCCTCAAGCTGGCAGCCGGGCTGAGGAGCTCCCATGAGACAAGCTGTCCCCCACCCCAGGTACATCCTGCTGCTTCTCATCCTCTTCTTCATCCCCGGCATGGTGATGGCCGTGGCCTATGGACTCATCTCCCGTGAGCTCTACCGTGGCATCCGCTTCGAGATGGACGTCAAGAGAGAAGCCACCGGTGAGTGAGAGGCTGAGACGCCCCCCTTCCAGGGTCCCCCTGTCCCACACCCAACCCCCAGGATCCACCCATCTACCCCGGTGTCGCCCTTCCACACACCCTGTCACGGAGTCACCGGGCGATGCTCTGGAACTGCTCCCCCAAAGCCAGGCTGGACTCTGGGGAGCCTCCTCTCCCTCGGAGCAGACTGTGTCCAGGGCAAGAAGCTCCCACGGCTTCACCTCCTGGCTCTCTCCTTGGAGCATTCAGCATCCTCTGCCCCTCCGTGCGCTTCCCACAGCGGGTCCGCCCAGGCGGGGTCCTGGGGAAGCCACCGGGTTCTGCACCCCCACTTCGCAATCAGACGTGACTCTCAGCCAGCCAGTAACACAGAAGGTTTTACTAGTTGACAGGAACACGGCGTAGGGCAGAGCTTGTTAGCACAGAAATCAGTGACTTTCAGCCAAGTCCATCTTGGGGAGTCCTGGGCCTGACGCCCTGAACTCCCCCTCTTCCGGTCCCCCCGCAGGCTGCCAGCCTCCAGCCACCCCACCTCCGACACCCCCTGTTGCTCTTCCTCCTTCTCTGTGTCTCCAGCTGGTCGCACCCCCCGCTGGGTCTCAGGTTAGGCAGCTGCAAACAGCTGGGCAGCCTCACCTGCCCCAGGGCCTCAGCAAAATCACATCCCCAATTCCCACCTCTGACGTATTGGTGCAGCACACAGGGAAACTGAGGCACAGCCAGTATTAGTATAGGACATGTGATGAAGTTCCTTCTCTACTTTGGTGGGTCCTGCACTTATTTGGCAGATTTGCTCACCTCAGTGATCTTCCCCCCAGTCTGGATCAACTTCTCCTGTGTCTGATCAGGAGTTGGGAGGCTTGGGGGGAACCCAGGCCCGCCCTCTACTCCGGGTTCCAGCCCAGGGCCCTGTGGATTGCAGCTGTCTATAGTGCCTCCTGTAACAGCTGCATGACAGCTACACCTCCCTGGGCTACTTCCCCATGGCCTCCTCCAAACACCTTCTTATCCTCACCACAGGACCTTCCTCCTGGTGTCTGATAACGCTTGTACTCCTTAGTCCTCCAGCAGTACAGCCTCTCACTCTCAGCTCCTTGTGCCTCTTGCTCCCTGCTCCTCACATGCACTTCCTCTCCTCTGGCTCCCCCCGGCCTGACTGGAGTGAGCTACTTTTTAAACCCAGGTGCCCTGATTAGCCTGCCTTGATTGGCTGCAGGTGATCTAATCAGCCTGGCTGCCTGAATTGGTTCTAGCAGGTTCCTGATTACTCCAGTGCAGCCCCTGCTCTGGGCACTCAGGGAACAGAAAACTGCTCCGCCAGTGACCAGGATATTTGCCCTCTGCCAGACTCCTGTCCCCCACTGGCCTGGGTCTGTCACAGACACTAAGACTCACATGTAACATAACAAGATAGATAAAACCCCACTTTGTCTCACCGTCCACCCCCAGGGTCCTTCATTCACACCCGCCAACCCCCCCATCCACTTCCCAGGCCCCCACTATCACCACTTGGAGTCCTCTCAGGCCTGTCCGCAGACACGGGGGGGGAATGGGCCGACCCCTCGCTCTGTTCTCTCCCCAGGTCTCCAGCACGGCAGCACGGAGCCCCTGGCACCAGGGATGGAGGACGACGGCTGCTACGTGCAGCTGGCCAGGCCAGGGGGGGCGCTGGAGCTGAGCTTGCTGGGCCGGGTGGGCACGGGGCAGCAGGACCGCGCCCGCGTTAACAGCTCGCAGGCCATGCTGCTGGCCAAGAAGCGGGTGATCCGCATGTTGATCGTCATCGTGGTGATGTTCTTCCTCTGCTGGCTGCCCATCTTCTCCGCCAACACCTGGCGTGCCTTTGCCGCGGCCTCGGCCCAGCGGGCGCTCTCGGGCGCCCCCATCTCCTTCATCCACCTGCTGTCCTACACCTCGGCCTGCACCAACCCGCTCATCTACTGCTTCATGAACCGGCGCTTCCGCTCCGCCTTCGCCGCCACCTTCGCCTGCTGCCGCCCCCGGCGCCCCCGCCTCCCCCCGCCCGATGACGACATGCCTGCCACTGGCGCCTCCCTCTCCAAGATCAGCTACACCACCGTCAGCAGCCTGGGGCCCACCTAGCACCCCCCGTCAGCAGCCTAGTGCCCCCCCATCAGCAGCCAGGGGTCCCCCTGGCGCCCACCCGTCAGCAGCCTTGCCCCTCCAGAACCCCCCAATCAGCAGTCAGGTGTCCCCCCATCATGAGCCTGGGGCCCCCCTAGCGCCCCCTTGTAAGCAGCCAGGGGACCCCCCCGGGACTCCCCTTGTCATCAGCCGGGGCCCCCCTAGCAACACCCTGTCAGCAGCCTAGTGCTCCCCGTCAGCAGCCTGGCACCCCCCTAGTGCCCCCCCCATCAGCAGTCAGGGGCCCCCTGGATGCCCCCCTGTCAGCAGCCTTGCCCTCCCTGGTGCCACCCCGTCGGCAGCCTGGCGCCCCCCTAGCATCCCCCCATCAGCAGCCAGGGGTCCCTCTGGCGCCCACCCGTCAGCAGCCTTGCCCCCCCGTCATGAGCCTGGGGCCCCCCTAGCGCCCCCTTGTAAGCAGCCAGTGGATCCCCCCGGGACTCCCCATGTCATCAGCCAGGGCCTGCCTAGCGCCACCCTGTCAGCAGCCTAGTGCCCCCCCGTCAGCAGCCTTGCCCCCCATCAGCAGCCTGGGGCTCCCCTAGCATCCCCCGTCAGCAGCCTGGTGCCTCCCTGATGCCCCTCCATCAGCAGCCTGGGGCCACTTTGAGTCCCCTCTGCCCAACCATCAGCCCCTGTCCCCCCAGGGCTGCATTGCCCCATGGACTCCTAAAGTCTGGGGCCTGGGCTCCCTGGTGCTGGAAGTGGGGCCCAGGGGCTGGGAAATGGGGGGTGCTCTGCCACGGCTGAGGACTGGGCTGGGCTCGGGCGCCAGCCCTCCCGGTTTGGCTGGAAGTCTCCGGGAATCAGGCTCCATCTCCACGTGCCGTGCCTGGGGCAGGGTCTCGGGGGGTGATGCGGGAGCTGTGCCCGGGGTGGGGTCTCGGGGGGTGACGCGGGAGCTGTGCCCAGGGTGGGGTTTCGGGGGGTGATGGGGGAGCCATGCCTGGGATGGGGTCTCTGGAGGGTGAAGGGGGAGCCTTGCCCAGGGCTGGGTCTCTGGGTAATGGGGGAGCCATGCCCGGGGCGGGGTCTCTGGGGTAACAGGGGAGCTGTGCACGGGGCGGGATCTCAGGGGGTGACAGGGGAGCTGTGCCTGGGGCGGGGTCTCAGGGGTTAACGGGGGAGCCTGTTGCTGATCAGGGGGGCAGAGACTGCCGACCAGCCAGGCTGGATATTCCCTGCCGGAGTCAGTGGGGGACAGTGCAGGTCAGGCTCCTGGACCCCCAGTGTCCCTGTGCCCAGCTGCTGGCAGCACCTGGCATTGGCCACCTGGGCTCAGAGCTGGTGCCCCCCTTTCCCCTCCCCCACCCAATGCCCCAATGGCTGCATCAGTGACCTGGTCCAGCCAGTGCCCCCCACATGCTCCAGGGTCATGTCAGCAGAGCCCAGCCCGTGCCCCCCATGTTTCTGTGCTGCTGCTAGGCCCCAAATGGGGCCCGTGGATAATAAACACCTTGGAACGGCTCTGGTTCTGCTTCCTCCCGCGGAACCCCTGGAACCCTGCAGTGACCCCCAACCCCCCACAGCCTGGTCCCCTAGGGACCCCCCAACCCACTCCACAGCCTGGAGCTACCCCCCATATGGCACAGTCTGGTCGGAGGAGGGCTTGTGCCCGGCTGGGGCTGTGCAGCCCCCACCATAGGCCACGCCTGGCAGAGGGTCCTGCCTGAGGCCAGCATCTTCCAGAGGGGCCAGGCCCCACTCCCCCAGCAAGTCCCCCTGGGGCCCCACCCCTGCAGCCTGTTCCCCTGGGTCTGGATTGTGGCCAGTGCTCCCCAGGGGGGATGGGTCCCACTCCCTGCCCCCCAGTCTGTCCCCCGGGTCTGGACCGTGGCCAGCGCCTCCCAGGGGGATGGGCTCCAGGGCCCCACTCCCCACCCCCCCAGCCTGTCCCCCTGGGTCTAGATTGTGGCTGGTGCCCCCCAGGGGAATGAGCCCCACTCCCTGTCCCCTCAGTCTGTCCCCCGGGTCTGGACTGTGGCCAGCGCCTCCAGGGGGGACGGGCTCCGGGGCCCCACTCCCCGCCCCCCAGCCTGTCCCCCTGGGTCTGGATTGTGGCCAGTGCCCCCCGGGGGGCCAGGCCCTGTGGTTATTTGTTGGCTCATGGGGTGATGCTGAGGGGCCGGTCCATGCTGCCCACTGATGTGGGTATGTGGGGGGCGCTGCCGTGCCCTCACCCCCAGCTGAATGACCCTGGGCGGGGGGCCGGGATGGGGCCTTGCCTGGCCAGGGTCCATTCGTAGCAGGGCCCCTGGATAACCAGTCCCACCCCAGGGTCGCTGCACATCACGCCCCACCCTGCCCCCAGGGGCGGGGCCTGCCACAGGAGAGGCGGAGCCTGATGGATGGCCGGCCCACATTCCCCAGGCTACACCCATCGCTGAGGTGGGGTATAAAAACAGACACGGGGGGGCTATTGCTAGGGCTGCCTGGACCCCCCGGGGCTGGTCGGTTCCTGGCTCCCCCAACTGCCAGGCTGCGCAGCCCGAGCCCTGGGCACCCACCCGCATCCCTGCTGGGGCCCCTCTGACGAAGTGGGAATGTTCCTGATGTGTTATGGGATTGCGGAGTGGGGGGAGTTGGCCTGGGAAGGGTGCAGGGGAGTTTGGGGGTCTGCCTGGGGGAGGGGAGGAGACCTGAGCAGGTAACCTGAGAACCCAGGAGGGGGGTTGGAGGGGAGTTTGGGGGCCTGCCTGGGGGAGGGGAGGAGACCTGAGCAGGTAACCTGAGAACCCAGGAGGGGGGTTGGAGGGGAGTTTGGGGGCCTGTCTGGGGGAGGGGAGGAGACCTGAGCAGGTAACCTGAGAACCCAGGAGGGGGGTTGGAGGGGAGTTTGGGGGCCTGCCTGGGGGAGGGGAGGAGACCTGAGCAGGTAACCTGAGAACCCAGGAGGGGGTTGGAGGGGAGTTTGGGGGCCTGTCTGGGGGAGGGAGGAGACCTGAGCAGGTAACCTGAGAACCCAGGAGGGGGGTTGGAGGGGAGTTTGGGGGTCTGCCTGGGGGAGGGAGGAGACCTGAGCAGGTAACCTGAGAACCCAGGAGGGGGTTGGAGGGGAGTTTGGGGGCCTGCCTGGGGGAAGGGAGGAGACCTGAGCAGGTAACCTGAGCCCCCAGAGGGAGTTGGAGGCCAGGTGACACCTCTGCCCGGGAACCTGGACACAACGACTGGGGGAAGAGCTGGGGGAGGCTGAGTGAGAGGCTGGAGGGAGTTTCAGTTTGGAGCTGGCTGGGAAATGGAGAGGGGAGCCCTGACCAACAGGGCTGTGGCCTCCCTGGGGCCCCCCAAGATGGACCTAACTGAGGGGGTCCTGTTGTCTGTACTGGCAAGACCTGTCTGGGACTGTGATCCTGTCGGCTAATAAACCTTCTGTGTTACTGGCTGGCTGAGAGTCCTGGTGAATCACAGGAAGCCGGGGGTGCAGGGCCCTGTCTCCCCCCACACTCTGTGACAAGGGGAGAGGGAGTTTGTTGGGACACAGGACCAGAGCGGGAACTCGGGACCCCGGCCGATGGCCTGGAGGATGGAGACCCCAGCGACTGGTGACCTGGGGACCCGGAGACCCAGCTCAGGAGACACAGCCGCTTCTGGCCTGTAGAAGGACAATGGGCTGCGGGGAGAGGACCCCGGTGACCTGACCAGCCGGTTCCAGCCAGAGGGGCCAGAGGACAGAAGAGGGGAGAGGGGGCCCAGGCGCCCTGGAGAGAAGCCAATGGACAGAGGGGGCTTGGGGCCGGGGGTATCAGATGCCCAGCTGGGAAGCAGGGGGGCTCTGGGCTGGAGATGGGGAGCAGGCAGAGCCCCCCTGGCTGCAGGGGGACTGGGATGTGCTGGGCTGAGGGAGGCCAGACCTGAGGGCCAGAGTTACTTGTGCTGGGTTCAACGCTCAATAAACCCTCCTGTTTTATGCTGGCTGAGAGTCGCTCTGGGCTACAGAACAGGGTGGGGGGCCTCAACCCCTTCAGGAGTGAGGAGGCCCCGGGGGCCCAGAGCGCGTGGACTCCCTGAGGGGGCCCATGGTGAGACACAGACGTGCTAAGGCTCAGAGAGGTGCGGCTCCAGGAGGTGGAGGGGTCTGACCCCAATAGAGAGTGGAGGCCCCAGAAGGGCTGTCGCACTGAAAGGGGCACCCCCCACGGACCGCACGGGGCCACGCCTGGGCCTGACCTGTGAGTCCATGACGCTTCCCAACAGGGCTCTGGCCTCCCTGGGGCCCCCCAAGATGGACCTGACTGAGGGGCCCTGTTGTCTGTACTGGCAAGACCTGCCTGGGACTGTGATCCTGTCGGCTAATAAACCTTCTGCTTTACTGGCTGGCTGAGAGTCCTGGTGAATCGCAGGAAGTTGGGGGTGCAGGGCCCTGACTGCCCCACACTCCATCACAGCCCCTCACTCCCGACCCACAGCCCCCTACCAGCCCAGCCCAGGTTCCCCCCATCCCTGCTGGGGCCCCTCACTCCTGACCCACACCCCCTGCCAGCCCAGCCGTGCTAGGAGCCTCTTGCACACACATCCTGGCACAAGCTCTTTTGCACAATCACAGATTTGCACAAGGATTCACAAGAGGTGATTTCCACAAACGGGTCCCGTGCCCCCAGCAGAGGCCAGGCCTAACCCTGTGATGGGGGTCATCCCCTGCGCCATGGGGAATGCCCCCTCAGTCCCAGCTCTGCCTCCCAGCGCAGGGGCAGCCTTGTACGGGCCAGGCCAGCCCTGCACCACGGCAGCGTTTGGGACAGGAAGTGCCCGCGAGCTGCAGATGAGTGCAGGGGAGACCAGCTCCCATTAGCTTCCCAGGCGCCGGGAGCTGAGCCAGGATCTGTCCAGCTCGGTCACAGACATGTCGTTAGGGCTGCGGGCATGGATGGCACCTAGCCAGGCTGCTCCAGCTGCCCCCAGGAGCAGGAACAACCAGTTCCAGGCAGGGCTCAGCAGAGAACCCAGGTGTCCTGGAGCCCAGGGCCTGCAGTGACGGGTGGGGGCTGGGGTGGGAGGAGCAGCTGTGGCCAGATGTTGTCCCACAAACTTACACAGGATTGTTTTAGGGGTTAAGACAAAGATGCCACATTTATTATTCATTCGTAACTATTAGGAAATACCCTAATGCTTATACACATACACTCACACACACACACACACACACCCCAAAATGTTCTGCAGCTGCTGGATAGTTACCAGTCCTGATTGCAGTTTGAGTTCGCAGCTTGGGATCGGAGCTCGTGGCAGCTAACTGGCCAGGAAAGCTGAGCACGAGGAGGAGCCGGGTCTCCGTCGGGCGCGCACCGATGCTCCTTGACGTTGGTAGCAGAACGTTACCCAAAATCTCTCATCTCACCCTTCCCTTTTTATAGGAGTTTAGTTTGGATTTAAAGTTCCTAGGTCTCGCTGTGTCAGGCCGCCTCTGGGTTTGCTTGATCACCCGTCACTTGCAGGCGTGACTGTCAGCCTGGGACCTGGCTTTGATCTTCCTTCTGTTGTTTCTTTTTAGGGTGGATGCTTCTTGCTTGAGTTAGGGCTGTTGTCTAGTTCTTCAGCCGTTGGTATTTGAACTTTATCTCATCAGGACGGGCTGGTGCTGGAGGTTGATTCTATCACCCATGCATACCTCATTCACACATTTCAACTAGACTAATAAAATTACAGCAGGGCTTGCAAAAATGGGGGCTGCAGCACAAGCCTTCTACAAAATGGAGTCAGCATTTTAAAATGGGTTTTGAGTTACAATATTGCACAGAAGTTACAATATTACAATGTAGGCAAAATGAGAAGTTACAATGTTACAATGTAGGCAAAATGGCAAGTGTAATGAAATGGTGAACAGAAGTTACAATGGTACAGTGACTAACTAAAAACAATTTCATTCACATTGGTTCTACACAGATCCCAGCCCAGCGGGGAGCCCCCTGGCCAGCGCTGCCTCGGGTGGGAGCCCCAAGCGGGGCCACCTGCGGGGAGGCCAGGGGCAGCCTGGAGCCCAGAGGTGCTGAGGCCGTGGTGGCCCTGGAGGAGAGTGGGAGACCCAGGGCTCCCTGGGGTGCGGTGCCAGGCCGGGGGCTCCATGCATAGGCCCCCTCGCAGCCTGGTCAGGGCTTCCCTGCCCTCAGCAGGGTCAGACTGTGCTGTGAGGTGCAAGCCACCCCCTGTCTCCTCCAGAGCCCAGCCACGTGCACAGAGCCCCCCAGCCGGGCGCCGAGTGTCCAGGGGGGGTCGGCTTGGGCCGTCTGTGCCAGCCATGAGCGAGAACTGCTCAGAGCCACCAAGCAGCCAGTCCCTGGGATCCCCCCTTGCCCCAGCTCTCAGTCAGCTTCCTGCCTGTGGCTCTGGCTAATTGAATTAACGAGGCAGCGCCGGGGGGCGGGGGGCAGCTGCAGTGGCTGGCGCAGTGTCGCTCGCCCTCCCTGGGGACCTCGCTCAGCAGCCGGCCCCTGAGCAAAGCACCTGGTGCTCAGCTGGGGGGCGAGATGGACACCGAGATGGGGGGCAGAGGTTGGAGGGGGATGGGGGAATGTGGGATGCAGGTGAGGGAGAGGGGCCTGGGAGAGATTGGAGGGGGATGGGGGGAATGTGGGGTGCAGGTGAGGGAGGGGGGCCTGGGAGAGGTTGGAGGGGGATGGGGGGAAGGTGGGGCACAGGTGGGGGGGGGGGGCTGGGGGATGTTGGAGGAGGATGGGAGGAAGGTGGGGTGCAGGTGAGGGAGGGGGGCCTGGGGGAGGTTGGAGGGGTATGGGGCAAAGGTGGGGTGCAGGTGAGGGAGAGGGGCCGGTTGGAGGGGGATGGGGGAAGGCGGGGTGCAGGTCAGAGAGGGGGGCCAGTTGGAGGGGGATGGGGGAAGGCGGGGTGCAGGTGAGGGAGGAGGGCCTGGGGGAGGTTGGAGGGGGATGGGGGGAAGGCAGGGTGCAGGTGAGGGAGGGGGGCCTGGGAGAGGTTGGAGGGGGATGGGGTGAAGGTGGGGCACAGGTGAGGGAGAGGGGCCGGTTGGAGGGGGATGGGGGGAAGGCGGGGTGCAGGTGAGGGAGGGGGGCCTGGGGGAGGTTGGAGGGGTATGGGGCAAAGGTGGGGTGCAGGTGAGGGAGAGGGGCTGGTTGGAGGGGGATGGGGGAAGGCGGGGTGCAGGTGAGGGAGGGGGGCCTGGGGGAGGTTGGAGGGGGATGGGGGGGAAGGCAGGGTGCAGGTGAGGGAGGGGGGCCTGGGAGAGGTTGGAGGGGGATGGGGTGAAGGTGGGGCACAGGTGAGGGAGAGGGGCCGGTTGGAGGGGGATGGGGGGAAGGCGGGGTGCAGGTCAGGGAGGGGGACCTGGGGGAGGTTGGAGGGGGATGTGGGAAGGCGGGGTGCAGGTCAGGGAGGGGGGCCTGGGGGAGGCTGGAGGGGGATGGGGGGGAAGGCGGGGTGCAGATGAGGGAGGGGGGCCTGCGGGAGGTTGGAGGGGGTGTCTGGGTTTCCGGGTGACAGAAGGGGTCAGACTGTGCTGGAAGGGGGGTGCTGCCAGCCACATCACCTGCCCTGGTGCACCCAGCCCCAGGCTCTGGCTATGATGGGTTTGCAGAGGCCCATCCGGGGTGGGGGCTGGGCATCTGGGGCAGAGGCCCTGGCAGGAGCCATGCTGTGCTCCTTCGGCTCTGGGGTGGCAGCCTGAGGGGTGCAGAAGGGCCTGGGTCCCCCGCAGGGGATGGGGGGCTTCACAGCTGTGTCCATCGGGGGCTGTGGCAGGGCTTTGCTGATGTGCATTCCTGCAGCAGGGAGTTCCACAGGCCCTGGCATAGCCCAGTGCTGCTTATGGGACGTGCCCACCCCCGCAGCTCCTGCTGGGAGGCAGAGGATGACAGGACAGGGATTGAGGGGGTGAGAGGCTGGGTGGGGGCACAGGGAAAGCTAATGGAAGTGTTGTACAGACAAAACTACACAGGATCTTTTCAGGGGGAAGACAAAGATGCCACATTTATTACGATAACAATCTGATTTATGATCAATAACTAATATCTTAATCCTTATACACACACATGATACCTAATACCTACACACACACACACACCCCAGATGTTCTGCAGCTGCTGCATAGTTACCAGGCCTGGACATAGCTTGAGTTCGTGGCTTGATTTTGCAGCTTGGGTTCGTAGCTCGTGGCGGTAACTGGCCTGGAAAGCCGGGCACGAGGACGAGCTGGGTCTCTGCTGGGCCTGCACAGATGTTGGCAGCAGAACGTTACCCTCCGAAGTCTCCCATCTCACCCATCCTTTCTGTAGGCTTTAGTCTGAATCCAGAGTCTCTAGGGGCTTGTCTACATCACAAAGTTGCAGCGCTGGTGAGGGAGTTACAGCGCTGCAACTTTGAAGGTGTACACATCTGCAGGGCACCACCAGCGCTGCAACTCCCTGTTTGCAGCGCTGGCCGTACTCCCGTTTTGTCTCGGGTGTAGAGGATCCAGCGCTGGTGATCCAGCGCTGGTAATCCAATGTAGACACTTACCAGCGCTTTTCTTGACCTCCGTGGAAGGAGGAAGCCTCTGGTAATCAAGCTGGTCTCCTTTCCCGGTTTGCTCTCTCGTTCCCCGAACCCCGAGCAAGCAGGTCTCCTTCCCTGCTGTTTGCTGGGTGGCTCCGGGAACGGGAGAGCAAACCGCGGCGAAGCTGGTCTCCTTTCCCGGTTTGCTCTCTCGTTCCCGGAACCCCGAGCAAGCAGGTCTCCTTCCCTGCGGTTTGCAGGGTGGCTCCGGGAACGCGAGAGCAAACCGCGGCGAAGCTGGTCTCCTTTCCCGGTTTGCTCTCTCGTTCCCGGAACCCCGAGCAAGCAGGTCTCCTTCCCTGCGGTTTGCTGGGTGGCTCCGGGAACGGGAGAGCAAACCGCGGCAAAGCTGGTCTCCTTCCCCGGTTTGCTCTCGCGTTCCCCAAACCTCCGTGCAAGCAGGTCTCCTTCCCTGCGGTTTGCAGGGGGGTTCGGGGAACGCGAGAGCAAACCGCGGCAAAGCTGGTCTCCTTCCCCGGTTTGCTCTCGCGTTCCCCGAACCTCCGTGCAAGCAGGTCTCCTTCCCTGCAGTTTGCAGGGGGGTTCGGGGAACGCGAGAGCAAACCGCGGCGAAGCTGGTCTCCTTCCCCGGTTTGCTCTCGCGTTCCCCGAACCCCCCTTGAAGCCGCCCAACAGCGCTGCAGTGTGGCCACATCTAACACCACTTGCAGCGCTGGTTGCTGTAAGTGTGGCCACTCTGCAGCGCTGGCCCTATACAGCTGTACTAATACAGCTGTAACAACCAGCGCTGCAAAATTTTAGATGTAGACATGGCCTAGGTCTTGCTGTGTCACTGCCTCTGGGTTTGGTGATTGATCACCCGTCAATTGCAGGCGACTGTCAGCCTGGGACCTGCCTTTGATCTTCCTTCTATTGCACCTTTTCTGTTCAGGGTGGACTCTGCTTACTTCCTTAGGGCTCTTGTCTGCATCTTCAGCCGGGGGGGGTTGAACTTTATTTCATCAGGACAGGCTGGGGCTGGAGGTTGAGTCCATCATCCATCCATCCCTCAGTCACACAGCGAAACTAAGCTAATAAGATTACAGCAGGATTTGCAGAATGAAGGCTGGAGGAAGCTTTTACAAAATGGAGTGAGTGTTTTGAAATGGGGTTTGAATTCCAGTATGGCAAACAGTGAACAGAAGTTACAATGTAGGCAAGTGCAGTGAATGGTGAACAGAAGTTACATTAATAAAGTGAAAAATTAAAAACAATTTCATTTATCAGTTCTACAGGAGGGGCCTCATGGCAGGAATGGGGCTACACCCCCAGCTTTGGAGCCCCCCAGTGGCCCAGACCCCCGGGGTCCCGCTCTCCCACAAGGCCTGGCCACGCGGCCAGGCCAGGAGCCGCAGCCCTCCCCCAGGCCAGGAGCCACAGCCCCCCTCCCAGGCCAGGAGCCACAGGGCCCCCCAGGCCAGGAGCTGCAGCCCTCCCCCAGGCCAGGAGCCACAGCCCCCCTCCCAGGCCAGGAGCCACAGGGCCCCCCCCAGGCCAGGAGCCACAGGGCCCCCCAGGCCAGGAGCCACAAGCCCCCTCCCAGGCCAGGAGCCACAGGGCCCCCCAGGCCAGGAGCAGCAGGCTCCCCCTGGCCAGGAGCTGCAGGGCCCCCCCAGCCAGGAGCCGCAGCCCGCAGACCCCCCCCCCCCGTGCCCAGCCAGGAGCCACAGCCCCCCACCCCCCCGCCAAGCCACCAGGCCAGGAGCCACAGGGCCCCCCAGGCCAGGAGCAGCAGGCCCCCCCCGGCCAGGAGCCGCAGGGCCTCCCCCAGGCCAGGAGCCACAGGGCCCCCCAGGCCAGGAGCAGCAGGCCCCCCTCCCAGCCAGGAGCCGCAGGGCCCCCCTGACTGGGAACCACGGCCCCCCCGTGCCCAGCCAGGAGTGGCTGGGCCCCCCAGCCAGGAGCCGCGGCCCCCCCGTGTCCAGCCAGTGTCTCCAGGCCGTGCAGCATTGTCGAAGCAGGCTGGGGGGTTAGTGGCCTGGCCGCAGCGCTGGCCGGCCCAGGCACCTCAGAGCCCAGAGCCATTCCCCAGCCAGGCGACTGCGGTCCCCCGGGGGAGCTGCCAGCATGATTCCCCCTCCCACCCGATCGCTCCCCAGCAGGGCCCTGGGCTCAGGGGGAGCCGGGGCAGCCCCGGGCAAGTAGCTTTGCCGTTGCGTCTGCGAGTCCCCGCTGACAAGGGCCAGCCTCCGAGGGTGCTTTGTGCTGACCCCTCCCAGCTCAGCCAGTGCCCCCCTCCGCCCACCCCACCGAGTCTCTCTGCCACGGAGAGCGGGCAACACCCGTGACGCCAGCCTGCAGCCGCTGCGCTTTGTATGGAGCTGGGGCGTGTGACACTCGGCTCTGTGCGTCGGTGCTGCGCGTACTCACCAGGCGCCCACGGCCCTGCACAGGGCGGAGCGCTACGAGCGGCTTTCCCAGCAAGGTACCCGCGCCTGCCCAGCCAGGGGCTGGTGAGATGTGGGACGGACCCCCCCAGCTGCCACCTCAAAGTGGGGTACCACTGAGCCCCCTGACCCCCAGCCAGGCGCCCTCTTGCACGGTGATGAGACAAGCTGCCAAACCCTCCAAGGCTGAACTCATCCCAGCCACTCGTGAACCCACAATAGGGCACGGCTCTAGCCGAAACAGCCCCAAGTCCCCAGCCCAGGCCCCCGGAGCTGTCCCGGCCTACCCTGGTCAAGCCCAACCAGTGCGTATGTATTACCCAGGCCACCACTTCCACAGTGGGACATGGACGGGCCCCGTCTCTGGGTCCTGAGCTGAGATTTCCCCCCTTTGCACTTCAAACAGCACACGCTCTTCTAGGTAAAGGACAAACTAGACTGATTTGTCGGAGGGACAGAGCAGGTCGTGCTGGTGCTGGTGGGGGAGTGACACTGGATGGGAGAGAAAGCGTCGAATCAAACGAAGTCAAAACCCGACGGGAACCATAGACTCTCCCTGGAGAGTAATTCCATGCTCGGAGAACAAGACTAGAGCAGGGGGCTCTGCTACCGACCACCTGGCCAGGACGGGATAGTGACTGTGATGCTCAGTCGCCCAGATGCTCACATGGGGGGTGGGCCTGTCCCAGCGCCCAGACCCTCACACCGGGGGGGGGGCCTGTCCCAGCACTCAGACCCTCACACCAGGAGGGGGGGCCTGTCCCAGGGCCCAGACCCTCACACCAGGAGGGGGGGCCTGTCCCAGCGCCCAGATGCTCACACCAGGGGGGGGGCCCATCCCAGCACCCAGACCCTCACACCAGGGGGGGGGCTGTCCCAGCGCCCAGACCCTCACACTGAGGGGGGCGAGCCGTCCCAGTGCCCAGACGCTCAGACTGCAGGGCTGGGCCATGCAAGCACCCAGATGCTCACACCACGGGGGCCCCATCCCAGGACCCAGACACTCACTCCGAGGGGGCCCCATCCCAGCACCCAGACACTCACACGGGGGGGGGAGTCCCAGCACCCAGACACTCACACCGAGGGGGCCCCATCCCAGCACCCAGACGCTCACACCGAGGGGGCCCAGTCCCAGCTCCCAGATGCTCACACTGGGGGGGAGGGGGCGTGCGAGCGCTCGTATGCTGACACCGGGGGGGGGGTGCCATCCCAGCACCCGGACGCTGACACCAGGTGACGCTGGCTCCATGTCCCCATCCAGTCCGTGCACTTGGCAGGGGCTCGGCTGGCGCTGCTCAAACTCAGCCACTCCCAGGACGTGCCAGGCTCTGGGAACTCAGGTAAACACATTCCAGCTGGGAGCCCGGCGCCCCCGAGAGTGAGGGGATAAACACCGGCCTGGAGCCGGCCCAGTGACACGCCGACCCCGGGCAGAGTCACGGACAGGCAGGACGAGGGACGGGCTGGGGGGTGGAGCCAGCAGGGCTGTGGAGGAGTTGGTGACACGTCAGATACTAGGGCTGCCAACTTTCTAAATGCACAAAACTGAACAGCCTTGTCCTGCCCCCACCCCGCCCCTTCCAGGAGACCTCACTCCTTCTCTGAGGCCCCAGCTCCAGACACTCCATCCCCCCTCCCTCTATCGCTCACTCTCCCCCACCCTCACTCACTTTCCCCAGTCTGAGGCAGAGGGAGGGGGTGAGGGCTCCAGCTGGGGGTGCAGGGTCTGGGGTGGGGCAAGAAATGAGCGGTTCAGGGAGCAGGAGGGGGCTCCAACCCAGGTGGGGGGTTCGGGGTGTGGGAGGGGGTTCCGACCTGGGGTGAGGAGTTGGGGTGCGGGAGGGGGTTTAGGGTCTGGAAGGGGGTACCAACCCAGGGCAGGGTGTGTCATGTTATTGACTTAAATTGGGACCATATAGAACACGGGTTGCATCCAAGGTCCTGTAGTGGCACCGAATCTTATGCAAAGGGGGTCATATAAGGTGTCTAAGACCAGGTTATGGGTTGCTGGTTATAATTATGCTGTGTGTGTGCATGTGTCATTTTGTAGTTGAAGTTATGAATATTGGCTCTGTTCTGTCTGTATTTCAAATTGGTGCTGTGCTTCTGGGAGACATCCTAGACAAGCTGGTGTTAGCTCTCCTTACCCTGCTTGATGCCCATCAAGGACCATCAGCTACACAACTGACCCATTGAGAGGAGGCAGATACGCCTTGTGACTCAGCAGGGTGTGCAGAAACTGGCCCATGTGACTCCAAACTCCATTTTGCTGTAATTTTCCACAGTAAGAACAAAGAAGTGTTCTTACACCTGGAAGTGCCTATATAAGGCTGATGCCTCATCTCCATCTTGTCTTCAGTCCTGCTTCCTACCTCTGGAGGGACTTTGCTACAAACTGAAGCTCCGCACAAAGGACTGAATGACCCATCCCAGCGGGGGATGCTCCAGAGACTTGATTTGACCCTGCAGTTTACTCCATCACTGCTACAAGCCTGAACTAAGAACTTTGCCATCACTGTATGGAATTGATTCCATTTAACCAATTCTAGCTCTCATCTCTATCTTTTTCCCTTCATGAATAAACCTTTAGATTTTAGATTCGCTGTCCTGGGAAGGGTGCAGGGGGTTGTGCTGGGACTGGCTGCCTGGGGGAAGGGAGGATACCTGAGCAGGTAACCTGAGAACCCAGGTGGGGGATTGGAGGCCAGGTGACACCTCTGCCCCGGACACTGGACAAAGGACACAAGGCTCGGGGAGGAGCCGGGGGAAGGCTGAGTGAGAGGCTGGAGGGAGTTTCAGTTTCAGTTTGGAGCTGGCTGGGAAAATGGAGGGGAGCTCAGACGGGACTCTGGCCTCCCTGCCCCCGTCCCCCAAGATGGAGCTAACTGAGGGGGTCCTATTGTCTGTACTGGCAAGACCTGTCTGGGACTGTGATCCTGTTGGCTAATAAACCTTCTGTGTTACTGGCTGGCTGAGAGTCCTGGTGAATCGCAGGAATGGGGGGTGCAGGGCCTTGACTCCCCCACACTCCACGACAACCCCACAGTCTCTGGGTCTCCCCACCCAGGGAAACCCCTCCATCCCCACCCCGACTCAGTCATAGGCTACAGCCAGGCCCCAGCTAGCCCTCGTGCCCTGGTGCAGACGGCAGTGTCAGCCACTCATCATCAACAAGGAGAGTTTGGACCTGCTGTCACGGAGTGTGGGGAGTCTGGCCCTGCACCCCTCTTCCTGGGACTCACAGTGACTCTCCGCCAGCCAGTAAAACAGAAGGTTTATTGGACAACAGGAATGCAGGTTACAGGCACAGTCCTGGACCCCTCAATCGAGTCCTTCTAGGGGTTCAGGGTGCTTGGATCCCAGCTTAGGATTCCCTGAATTCGAACCACCCAGCCTGAAAGTGAAACTGAACTGAACTCCCTCCAGCCGGCCCCTTCCTCTGTCCAGTTTCCCGGGCAAAGGTGCTGAACCCCTCCCTCCTACCTGGCTCAGGTTACAGGCCTAGATCCTGTCCCTCACCTAAAGTCACCCCCGGCTCTCCCATCCCCCGCACAGACAGTCCCCACTCCATCACACCTGCTGCCTCTGCCTATAGCGGGGCTGCCCCCCTGCAGTCCCAGTACCCTCAAGGGGGCCCTTCCTTCGGCCGCAGCCTGGGGCTCTGCTCCCTGGCCCTTTCTCAGCACTGCTCCCCCTAGGTACCCTCCTCAGCTCCCAGCAGCCTGGTCCCTCCCTCTCCACAGGCAAGATAGAGAGCGAGTCTCCTGGCCCACTGCCCTCTTATGATGGGCCCTGACTGGGGCATGGCCACATCTGAGCCTGCCTCGCCCGATCAGCCTGCGAGCTCTTACACCTGGGCCAGCCCTCGCCTGAGGCCGGAGCGGGTGACCAGCCCACTGCGTGTCCCTGTACCATGGAGCCGGGGCACAAGTACCAGGCTCGTCAGCAAGAAACTCGGCCGAGCAACTTTGCCACCGAATGCAGCTGTTGAGCCAGCACCGCTCCTTGTCCCCTCCTGCCCCGTCAGCGCAGCCCTGCTGGCTCCACCCCCCAGCCCGTCCCTCGTCCTGCCTGTCCGTGACTCTGCCCGGGGTCGGCGTGTCACTGGGCCGGCTCCAGGCCGGTGTTTATCCCCTCGCTCTCGGGGGCGCCGGGCTCCCAGCTGGAATGTGTTTACCTGAGTTCCCAGAGCCTGGCACGTCCTGGGAGTGGCTGAGTTTGAGCAGCGCCAGCCGAGCCCCTGCCAAGTGCACGGACCAGACAGAGAACATGTGTCCCTGGCGCCCGGACTGGGCTCTGGCACTGCTCAGGAAAGAGCCAGACAGGACCCTCTGCAGTGACAGCTTCCAGCACACCTGTCCCAGGGCAAGGACCCTGCTCCGCTTCGGCACATCCTGGGTCTGACCTCAGAGCGTTCAGCCCCTGATCACCCCGTGAGCTCCCTGCAGCAAGTCCCCCTGGGTGGGACCCCTGGGGGAGCCTCACCTCCAAAGGGTCCTGCCCCCATGCTGCAGCCAGCCGTGACTCCCAGCCTGCATGTGACACAGACGGGTTATTATCGTGGGGAGCCCAGCGTAGAACAGAGCTTGGCAGCACCAAGATCAGGGACCTTCGGCAAAGTCCATCGGGGGGATCCTGGGCCCTCGCCCCTTAGTCCCCAACCAGGAGACTGACTCGCTTCCAGCTGCCCGGCCTCCATCACGGCCATTGCCCTCCTCCGTCCTTTGTCCCTTCCCCTCTGCAACAATCACATACCCTGTCCCACCACCAAGATACTTGTGCAATGCAGGGGAAACTGAGGCACGCACTGTATTAGTGCAATACCTTAAAACCCCCCACACACATTTTGTCATGTCGTGTGGGCCAGAGTTCACGCCGCCAGGGCCTGACTCCCTGTGCCGCAGGCCTTGCACCAGGCTGCCCCCTTCCACTGCCCCAGTGGGCCTCTGGCATTCAGATGGGGCTGATCCATCAGTCCCAGCTCAGCTGCTCCCCCAGGTGATGCTCTGGAACTGCTCCCCACAAAGCCAGGCAGGACTTTGGGGAGCCTCCTCCCCCTTGGAGCAGACTGTCTGCAGGGCAAGAAGCTCACACGGCTTCACCTCCTGTGTCTCTCCTTGGAGCATTCAGCATCCTCTGCCCCTCCGTGCGCTTCCCACAGCGAGTCCTCCCCAGCGGGGTCCTGGGGAAGCCACAGGGTCCTGCACCCCCACTTTGCAGTCAGATGTGACTCTCAGCCAGTCAGTAACACAGAGGTTTATTAGATGACAGGAACAGGGTCTAAAACAGAGCTTGTAGGTACAGAGAACCAGACCCCTCAGCCGGGTCCATTCTGGGGGGCAGTGAGCCAGACAACCCCGTCTGCCCTCACTTCCAGTCCCCAGCCAGCTCCAAAGTGACCCCCCCCCAGCCCCTCCTTTCTTGCCTTTGTCCCTTTCCCGGGCCACGAGGTCACCTGATCTCTTTGTTCTCCTTTAGCATCCCCTTGCCAGGGGGGAAGGGCCCCAGCCATTAGTTGCCAGAAGACAGAGTGCCAGCCATTTATAGGCACTAGCCCTTTGCTGTGCAACAGTCTCACCCCCTTGAGACTTAAGAAATGCATAGGGGAAACTGAGGCACCCACACAGTATTCAGAGGAAACATTAAGAACAGTCCCACTTTGTCACATCTCTCCCCCCTTCGAGACCAAACTGAGCGGGGTCACTTCAGCCAGTGACCTGGGGAAGTTCGAACCCACCCACGTTCCCAGAGACGCCCCAACATCTCTCCCATTCCTGGGTGGGAGTTACCCCAGGCCCTTCCAGTTTCACACCCTCCTTTAGGTCAGGGGTGCTCGGTGGCACTCGTAGTTCGCATGTGGGAAGGTTTATGGGGCCCGTGCCCTTTCCCCACCCCAGTACCCCTGGGTTTCAAGCTGGGCTGGGGTCTTCTCCCAGCCCTCCAGTTTGGAGGGTGGCAATTTGGGCTCTCTTGGTTAATAGCCCCCAGCTTAACCTTGGCCACCCTCTGAACAGGTGTCTCTGTCCCCAGCAGCTTGGCATCAGCCCCTTGCATTTGACACCACCACGTCGGAGGAGAATGGTCAGTTTACACAGTAAAGCGCTGCCCAAATAGACCCAGCTGCAGTTTTCTAAGGGCCTGCACCATGGCCGGGCATTTCTTCTCTGAGGCCGCCAAGTTCTGCTCCCAGGGTAGCAGTTCCTTGCTCAGGTACCCGATGGGGTGTCTCCCCCCATCAGCATCTGCTTCCATCAGCACCGTGCCAAGCCCCACGTCTGAGGCGTCAGTGAACACTGCAAGAGGCTTGGCAAAGTCTGGGTTTGCCAGATTTACCGGGCCCTGGATTAGAGCCTCCTTCAGTACACAGAGAGCCTCTGGCACTGCTCGGTCCTGACCATCTTGTCTGGCTTCCCCCTCTCACACAGCTCAGGGATGGAGGCAGCTAGGAGGCTAATGTAGGGTAACAACTTCTGGTGGCCCCCCGCCATCCTGATAAAGGCCTGGACCTGCTGCTTGGTCTGGGAAATGGGCCAGTCTCTGATCATCTCCACTTTGCACTTCTCGGCTTTTACCGTCAGTCCTGCCTCCTTGAGGCAGCCCAGCACCCCCTTCAATTGGGACACCTGTTCCTCCCTGGTCTGGCTAAAGAAACACTCGTCATCATACACCAGGGCCACGTTCTCCATCCCCCTCAGCTTGTCTCGAATCTCCCCAGGCCTAGGCATGGGGTCGGCATCGGACACTGTGATGGCTTTAAGCTTCTGATGGTCCCCACAGAACCAGATCATCCTGTCTCTCTTGGGGACCAGCCCCACGGGTGAGGCCCATGGGCTGTAAAACAGCTGGATACCATCTAAAGCCAGCAGGTCCTTGACCTGATGGGGAGATTGGCTCCCACCTCAGGGAAGGGATCCCCCAGGGGGTCTTCCCCTTCTCCTCCCAATCCTCCCCTTTCAGGTCCAGGGGTCCCCTCACTCTCTTCCCATACTGCAGCTCGAACGGGAAGAACCCTGTGGATTCCTGGGGCACCACCAGCTGCCTTCCGATTCCCCCAGTTCTACTTCCCCTTGGGGAGCCCATTCCCGGTACAGGAATCCCTTCTCCTGCAGGACTCTGTCCCTGCAGCCTTCCCTAAGGGGGTTTGCAGCGCTGTGGCCAGCAAGTTCCCTCAGCTTCTCCAAGGAGGGATCCTTCTGCAGCTCGGTCTGGGATCCAGCTGCTGGGGCAGGGAGTGGGACCTGCTCCCTCTCGCTGGCTGGGCCTGGGGTCACAGCCCCCCTGAGCCCTGTCCCTGGTAGCTCCCTCCCTGCTGTGTAATCACTTCCCAGCAGCACGTCTGGACCAGGCAAACCTGTTTGGCAGCCGACCTGCCCTGCCTGGGTGTCCCCCCACTCAGCTGGGGTCTCAGCTCCCCCCGTGCTCAGCGCTCCCCTTGCTGTCCCAGTGGGGGCAGGCAGTGAGCTCTCTGCTCTGGTCACAGCATCAGAGCCAGCGTGAGCCCCCTCTCCAGTGTGCAGGGGGGCGGGGAGCATCTCTCCCTCCCACTCAGCCCCAGGGGGCTGGTTACAGGTAGGCAGGTATCCTGAGCCCAGCAGCCCCTCTCCCCTGCCAGCCAGGTCATTTGCATTTTCACTGACCATTTCCATCCTAGCCAATTGGTTCCCTGGATTTGAATTCAAACCCTCGGCTGTTACAGGCGCAGGGCCTGGATCCTGTCCCGAGGGGAGACAGTCACCCCCCAACAGGGCCTCCCAGCCAATATCCTGGAGAACCCCAACTACCAGCCAGCCCGACCCCTTCTGGGTCTGCACAGGGATCTGGGCCATAGGCAGGGCGAGGGGCTTCACCCCAGGGAACTTCACCCAGGTCCCACAGTCCCTCAGCATCTGGGGCTGCACCACCACAGTTCTCTCTGTCCCAGGGTCTCGCCCCCGCAGGCGTGTTTCCCCACTGACCCCTGGGCAGCCCCCTATGTCTCTCCACTCCACCATCACCAGTCCACGCTGCTGCTGCTTCTCATGCAGCTTTTCCTCGGGCTCTTGCTCTCTCTCACGGTCCTCTCGCTCTCTCGGGCTCTGCTCCCATCCCATCCGTCTCCAATCTCCTGATGGGGAACCCAGTCGTGAAGACCCTCGTCTGATTGGGGACCAGACTTCCGGGGATGCCTGGCTCATGCTCCAGCTGCTCTCAGATCCTCTTGTAGCCCCATCTGGGCCAGGAATCTGCGCCTCAGAGCGGTGCTTCTCCTCCAACTGCACGATTAACTGTGCCTTGGTGAATGTCCCCATGTGTAACCCTCTCTTTGTGCACAGGATCACAATGTCCTTCTCAAGGAGATGGTGATAGGCCATCACTTCACCGTTCCCAAGTGGCTCTGGACTCTCAGGCCTGTGTGCTCTTGGCTCCCCCATGGTTTCCAGGAAGAACCCCGGGTGTGCCAGCCCTTCTCGTGATCACCACCTCTTTGCCAGGGTCGAGCTGCAGACTCCTCCGCCCCGGGACTGCTCCTGCAATCCCCAGGGGAACCCTGCTACTGCAAAAATCCTTCTCTCTCCCAGGGTTGAGCGGCAAGCTCCTCCGCCCCTAAGACTGCTCGCTGCAGTCCTCAGGGGGACCCCGTTACTCCAACAATCCTTCTCGCTGGTCACACACTCCCAGAGGTTAACCGCCCCCTGAAACCGTCCCTCTCTGAGTCTTCAGCACGCCTGGACCTCATTATCCCTCCTTTGTTTTACTGCTCCCCAGTCACTTACTGCAAGCAGCGCCATTTACGGGGTGCAGTACGTCCTGCCGCTGCCACCAGTTGTCACGGAGTCACCGGGCGATGCTCTGGAACTGCTCCCCACCAAGCCAGTCAGGACTTTGGGGAACCTCCTCTCCCTTGGAGCAGACTTGTTCAGGGCAAGAAGCTCACACGGCTTCACCTCCTGGGTCTCTCCTTGGAGCATTCAGCATGTGCCCCTCCGTGCGCTTCCCACAGCGAGTCCACCCCAGAGGGGTCCTGGGGAAGCCACAAGGTCCTGCACCCCAACTGCACAGTTAGACGTTGACTCTCAGCCAGCCAGTAACACGGAGGTTTATTCGATGACAGGAACAGGGTCTAACACAGAGCGTGTAGATACAGCGAACCGGACCCCTCGGCCGGGTCCATTCTGGGGGGCAGTGAGCCAGACCCCCCACATCTGCACTTCACTCCTCGTCCCCAGCCAGCTCCAAACTGACTCCCCCTCCAGCCCCTCTTCCTCCTCTGGGCTTTGTTCCTTTCCTGGGCCAGGAGGTCACCTGATTCCTTTGTTCTCCCACACCTTCAGCATCCCCTTGCAGG
>NW_022060070.1:704111-780205 GCF_007399415.2 Gopherus evgoodei | reverse complement strand
ATGGAGGGAGCCCCAGGGCTGGGGTCTGAGCTCTCTGCCCCCCAAGATGGACCTGACTGAGTGGTCCTGTTGTCTATACCTGCAAGACCTGTCTGGGACTGTGCTCCTGTCGGCTAACAAACCTGCTGCTTTACTGGCTGGCTGAGAGGCCTGGTGAATCACAGGATGTGGGGGTGCAGGGCCCTGACACCCCCACACTCTGTGACACAGTGAAAACCAGTGAAAATGAGGCAGGATCAGAAGAGCTAAAATAGGGAAAGAACAAGTCAAAAGTTACTTGGACAAATGGGATGTCTTCAAGTTACCAGGGCCTGATGAAATGCATCCTAGAATACCCAAGGAGCTGACTGAGGAGATAGCTGAGCCATTAGCGATTATCTTTGAGAAGTCATGGAAGACGGGAGAGATTCCAGAGGACTGGAATAAGGACAACCCGGGAAATTACAGGCCAGTCAGCTTAATTTCTGTACCCAGAAAGATAATGGAGCAAATAATGAAGCAATCATTTCGCAACCCCGAGAAGATAACAAGGTGATAAGTAATAGTCATCATGGATTTGTCAAGAACAAATCATGTCAAACCAGCCTGAGAGCTTTCTTTGCCAGGGTAACAAGCCCTGTGGCTTGGGGGAAGTGGTAGACATGGTCTATCTTGACCGTCTCACGTGACCTTCTCATAAACAAACTAGGGAAATGCAACCTAGATGGAGTTACTATAATGTGGGTGCAGAACTGGTTGGAAAATGGTTCCCAGAGAGAGATCCCTTTCCGCAGTGCTCCTTCCTAGGCAGTCATTTCCCATTTTGTATGTGTGCTACTGATTGTTCCTTTCTAAGCGGAGCACTTTGCATTTGTCCATATTGAATTTCATCCTATTTACTTCAGACCATTTCTCCAGGGTGTCCAGATAATTTGAATTTTAACCCTGTCCTCCAAAGCACCTTCCAGTTTGGTATCACCCACAAACTTTGTAAGTGTCCTCTCTATGCCATGATCTAAATCATTGAGGAAGATATTGAACAGAACGGGACCCAGAACTGATCTCTATGGGACCCCACTCATTATGTCCTTCCAGCATGGGATGTGCTGGGCTGGGGGAGACCAGGCCTGAGGCCGGGAGAGTTTCCTGTGCTGGGATCAATAAACCCGCCTGTTTTATGCTGGCTGAGTGTCACTCCAGGCTAGAGATCAGGATGTGTGCATGGGGGGACATTATTCCCTCTGTCCAGAGCGAGGGCACTCACAGGGCTGAAGCTGAAAGCTGAGTTCCACCACTGGGGACTTGGGCTCCCCCACCCCGAGGGTCATGTAGTAATTTTGTTATCAGAGGGGGTCGCGGTGCATCGAAGTGTGAGAACCCAGCATTAGAATGAGGTGCTGGTGGCGCCCACCACAAGACGCCTGATCCAGGACTCAGTATGAACATGTCCAGTGAGATCGGCCCGTGAGCACAGGGCCTGGAGAGCAAGCACTGAAGCCAGAAAAGCCGAGGAGTCCCAGCAGGAAAAGCAGAGGGGGAGGCATCAGGGGCTTTTCCGACAGCAACCACAGCTGCAGCAGGCTCTGGTGGACCTGCAGGTTCAACAGTCCTGGGCTGGCCTCCCTTCACAGTCCATGGAGAACTGCATGGCAGCCCCTGCCTATGCCCCCCCTCCCCATTGCACATAGCCTCAGGGGCCGCATCCCTTCCCCAACCCCTCCACCTCCACCCACAGCCCTGTGACAGCCACGGTTGCTGTATGTTCAGGTACAATGGACGTGGCTGTTCTTTGCCCTCGTTAATAGGTAAGAGCTCTGCCCTGACATCTGGTGGTGAATTGTGGGCAGTGTGGAAAAGAACTTAGGGGGCTGATCTTGTTTGCATAGGCACACCCACTCTGCCTGGTATAGCCCAAGCTGCCCCAAATGGTCACTTTGACAGCTGGGGGATCCCCAATTTCTCTGTTACTGGGGCAGGAGGAATAAAGTGTTGTTACCCTGATTATGTGAATGAGGGACTATGAACTTGTTTTATGACAGAGGGTCTCACCATCAACTAAGTAGCACTCGCTAGACAAGGGACATGGGTTCCAAAACCCAGTGAATTGGAGGGGGAGGGGGAGGGGGAGGGGGAGGGGGATTGGTGTATGTGCCTGATGCTGTAGGTTCCCCCTTTCAGGGCCTGGAACAGCAATTGCGTCCTTCCTGTAAAAGAGCTGTGGTTCTGTTAGGAGTCTATCTAGAGGCTGCTGAGCTGAATTCAAGTTGGGCCAATGGTGCCACCAGCACTGGGGCTCCCCTATTAAGAGCTGAGATCATGGAGTGCTGTGTTAGCTGGGGGGGGAGCTTGAAGACCTATTGCTAAGTGGCTGGCAGAAATGAGCAGTTTGCAGCATGGTTGGAGTGGCCTATGGAACAGGGAGTGGAGTGGAGCGGAGCAGAGCTGAGCAGTTTGTGGGGAGCAGTTCATGGGACGGCTGGTGGAGCAGAGCAGTTTGTGGGGAGCAGTTCATGGGACGGCTGGTGGAGCAGAGCAGTTTGTGGGGACAGCTGGAGCAGTTCATGGGACGGCTGGTGGAGCGGAGCAGTTTGTGGGGACAGCTGGAGCAGTTCATGGGACGGCTGGTGGAGCGGAGCAGTTTGTGGGGACAGCTGGAGCAGTTCATGGGATGGCTGGTGGAGCGGAGCAGTTTGTGGGGACAGCTGGAGCAGTTCATGGGACGGCTGGTGGAGCTGAGCAGTTTGCTGGATGGTTGGAGTGGCCCATGGAACCGCGAGCGGAGCGGAGCAGTTTGTGGGGACAGCTGGAGCAGTTCATGGGACGGCTGGTGGAGTGGAGCAGTTTGCAGGATGGTTGGAGTGACTCATGGGTCGGCTGGAGGAGCAGTACAGCTGGTGGAGCGGAGCCGTTTGGGTGAAGGCTGCAGCAGACCTCCACGGAGAGGCGGGGCAGTCGGCCCTGGCCCACGTAAGGTGCCCCATAACACCCCATGTGCCCCCCCCATTTCCACCCAGGCTGTGCGGGGGGTAATACTCTGCAGATAAACTTTTGAACTCTGGGGCAGCACTGACCAGGGACAGAGACTTTTGGGTTGTTGGACTTTGGGGTGATTGGACTTAAGACCCTGAGGGTAAAAGGGGAAAAGGTCACTGCCAAACTTACTTGGTGGGTCTTTTGCTGATGGTTTGTGTTATGAATCCTGTTTGTGGTGTTTCCATTGTTTCCCTCCTTTATTAAAAGGATTTTGCTACACTCAGACTCCGTGCTTGCGAGAGGGGAAGTGTTGCCTCCTAGAGGCGCCCAGGGGGGTGTGTGTGTAATTGTCTCAGGTCACTGGGTGGGGGCTCGAGCCGGTTATGCATGGTGTTATTGAAACAGAACCCCTGGATACTGAACCCGGCCCTTGTTGCTGCCAACTCAGAGCGGCAGAACGGTTACAATCTATTCATGGAACAGAACGCTTCACGTATTTGCTTTTAAATTGCTGGGGGGGTGGCTCTGGCTTATTACTGAATCACATTCTACGATTTGGAAAATAATTTGTGGCTCTGAGTTCCCAGCACATGCTGGAGAGAGACCTCCACGTGTTACCGCCCTGTGTGACACAACGCCCAGGCTCAGTGACACAGCCAGTGTGCACATCACCACACAATGCCTAGCAGGCCCCAGCAGTAGGGCCAGGGATTCTTCAGAAAGGCATGAAAGTCACAGGATGCAGATAATGTTATGGGCTGGAGACTGCTGCATGCTGGCAAGTTGAGCCCTTGCTCCCAGTCACCCCGAGTGAGTCGTTTCTGCCCCACGGTGCACTGACAGACCTTCCCAACAGCCCTTGTGCTGGCTGCTGGGGGTTGCCCATGGGGACACTGACCCACGGTGCACAGTCCTGTGCATGGACACTGGTGAGAGGCACCGTGCCGACATGAGAACCCAGGTATGCACGAGCCCAGGTGCCATCCGAGCCGTGGGGGCTCTGTGCCAACGTAACTTGCATCAGAAAAAGCTTGTAGCGTAGTCATGGTTGTGGGTTTCCTCCTACTGTTCTAGCACCACAGCGGGGGAAGGGAGGCTGTTTAATTAACCACAGTCAGTTTCTCAAACTCTGCCCGGGCATCTCAATCAGGCACCAATTTCCCTTCCTAGGTCTCTGCTCGAAGGAATCTCTGCTCTCGGCTGCTGGGGCAAGTTTGGCGGGGAGGGGGGAGCTTTTCTTTCAGCATCACTAACTGGGGTTCTGGCAACCCCTGGGCAAATTAACAAATGTCCCATTAGCTTCCAGGCACGTGGCCCACGCGTCTGATTCTGCAGCTCTGCCCATTGCTCCAGGGAAGAAGCCACTGGTGCTGTCATCAGCCTCTTAATCCAGGCAGTGCACAAGGGGCTTGCCAGCTCCTGCAAGAACTGAAACAGGTCCCATCCCTTTGCACCTGTTCCCATAGGCTGGGCATTGCCCTGGCTTGTGCTGGTTGTCACAGCATGTGCAGCTCCATGCACAGCTCCGGCTAGAGACTTTGAGAGCTGTGTGGCTTTCTGTTTCAGGCCTCAGTCATGTCTTGTGTCAGAGCACGGACCACACTGCACAAGCGTCATTCTGGGCTGGGCAGCTTCTGGGGTTTGGCAAATCCTAATGGCCTTGTCGTCACCCAATAGCCTGAGCTTTTTATTCCAATACCCACCATGATTTGATCTCTGATCCGGGATTCACGTAACTCCCTAAACGTGGCTGTTCAGCCTCAGGTCAGCTGCAAACTCCCCATCATTTCCTATTCCATCTGTGCCTCTGATGAAAAACGTCGCTCTCCTCCGCTTCATTTTATGTGGGGCGCAGCAAGCCACAGTAACAGCCTCCTGGTTAGCTCCCCTCCCTGAGTGAGCGGAAACCATTACACCCGCTGTGACACCCGGCACCCCATAGGCACCATGGTCATGTCATGAGGGCTGTGAGGTGTCATTGGAAACGTGTTAATCTGCTGGAGAGTCAGATCTCACTGGATTGTCCCTGCTACCATCGTGTGCGACGTTGTGACATTTGGCTACGTGTGTGTGTTACGGAGTGTGAGGGAGTCCGGCCCTGCACCCCTCTTCCTGGGACCCACAGTGACTCTCAGCCAGCCAGTAAAACAGAAGGTTTATTGGACAACAGGAACACAGGTTACAGCAGAGCTTGCAGGCACAGTCAGGACCCCTCCACCGAGTCCTTCTGGGCTTTCAGGGTGCTTGGATCCTAGCTAGGATACCCTGAATTCCGCCCACACAGCCCCAAGCCCAAACTCAAACTGCTTCCCTCCTGCCACTCCCTTCCTTTGTCCCCTTCCCGGGCAAAGGTGTTGCCTTTCCCCTCCCTTACCTAGCTCAGGTTACAGGCTCTGGCATCGTCCATCCCCTAAAGTCCTCCCCTGCTCTCCCATTCCCCGCACAGACAGCCCCTGCTCCATCACATCTCTCCCCCCTTCGAGACTGAACTGAGCGGGGTCACTCTGCCCAGTGACCTGGGGAAGTTCAGGGCCCCCTCTCCGGGACAACGCATCCGCTATCAGGTTGGCACTTCCCTTCACATAGACCACGTCCATGTCATAGTCCTGCAGGAGCAGGCTCCACCTCAGGAGCTTGGCGTTGGCTCCTTTCATCTGGTGCAGCCAGGTCAGGGGAGAGTGGTCAGTGTACACGGTGAAGTGTCGCCCAAAGAGATATGGCTCCAGTTTCTTAAGGGCCCATACCATGGCCAGGCATTCCTTCTCAACGGCCGCGTAGCTTTGTTCCCGGGGTAGCAGCTTCTTACTCAGGTACACGATGGGGTGTCTCTCCCCCTTTTCATCCTCTTGCATTAACACCGCCCCCAGTCCCGTGTCTGAGGCATCGGTGAACACCATAAAGGGTTTGTCAAAATCTGGGTTTGCCAGAACTGGACCACTAACCAGAGCCTCCTTCAGCGCCCGGAAAGCCTCCTGGCACTGCTCAGTCCAGATCACCTTGTCTGGCTTCCCCCTTTTTGCACAGTTCAGTGATGGGGCCGGCTATGGCACTAAAGTGGGGCACGAACCTTCGATAGTACCCCGCCATCCCAATAAAGGCCTGGACCTGCTTTTTGGTTTGGGGAGCAGGCCAGTCTCTGATCACCTCCACCTTGGCTGGTTCCGGCTTCAGGCAGCCGCTCCCCACCCGATGGCCCAGGTAAGATACTTCAGCCATCCCCACCTTGCACTTCTCAGCCTTTACGGTTAACCCAGCCTTTCGGAGTCGGTCCAGGACTTGTTTAACCTGGGACACATGGTCCTCCCAGGTCCGGCTAAAGACGCAGATGTCGTCAATATACGCCACGGCAAAACTCTCCATCCCCCTCAGTAGCTGATCCACCAGGCGCTGGAAGGTGGCCGGCGCTCCCTTGAGGCCGAGGGCAGGGTCAGAAACTCATAGAGCCCCAGAGGGGTGATAAAGGCCGATTTCAGCCTGGCCTCTGCGTCCAGCGGCACTTGCCAGTAGCCCTTGGTAAGATCCATAGGTGGTGAGGTACCGAGCACCTCTCAGCTTGTCTAGGAGCTCGTCAGGCCTGGGCATAGGGGTAGGCATCAGATACGGTGATGGCATTGAGCTTTCGATAGTCCACACAGAACCGGATTGGACCCATCCTTCTTGGGGACCAGCACCACTGGCGAGGCCCAAGGGCTGGAAGACGGCTGGATCACCCCCAACGCCAGCATGTCCCTGACCTCTCTTCTAGGTCCTGGGCAGTTTTACCAGTGACCCGAAAAGGGGAGCATCTTATAGGGGCATGTGACCCGGTCTTCACCCGCTGGACAGTCAAATTAGTGTGTCCAGGCTGGTTGGAAAACAGCTGTCGGTATAGATGCAGCACCCCTCTGATCTCAGCGTGCTGGGCTGGGGTCAGCTGATCAGAGAGGGGAATCGCCTCCAGGGGGGAACCCGCTTTGGTCCCAGGGAATAGATCTACTAAGGGATCATCTCCCTGCTCCTCCCAATGTCCACACACGACCAACACCACATTCCCCCTGTCATAGTATGGTTTCATCATATTCACATGGTCCACCCGACGGTGATGTGCCCGGTTTGACAGCTCCACCACATAGTTTACCTCATTCAGTTGCTTGATAATCTTGAAGGGCCCTTCCCAGGCGGCCTGGAGTTTGTTTCTCCTCATGGGGATGAGAACCATTACCTGATTTTCGGTGGCGAAGGCACGGGCCTGTGCCGTGCTGTCATACCAGACCTTCTGCCTCCTCTGGGCTCCGGCCAGATTCTCCCTGGCCAGGCCCATGAGCTCGGCCAGTCTTTCCCGGAAGGTCAGGACATACTCCACCACTGACTCTCCTTCGGGAGAGGCCTTCCCCTCCCATTCGTCCCTCATCAGGTTTAGGGGCCCCCTCACCCGCCTTCCATACAACAGTTCGAAAGGTGAAAACCCGGTAGATTCCTGGGGCACCTCCCTATATGCGAACAGCAAGTGAGGTAAGTACTTGTCCCAGTCCTGCGGGTGCTGGTTCATAAATGTTTTTAGCATCATCTTCAGCGTCCCGTTGAACCTTTCCACCAGCCCGTTGGACTGGGGGTGATACACTGAGGCCCAGTTGTGCTGGATCCCACATTTCTGCCATAAGGACCAGAGCAGGGCCGACATGAAGTTGGACTCCTGGTCCGTTAAGACCTCCTTGGGGAACCCCACCCGGCTGAAAATTGTAGCAGTGCATCTGCCACTGTGTCTGCTTCGATAGAGGACAAGGCCACCGCCTCGGGGTAGTGAGTGACAAAATCCACCACCACCAGGATGTATTTCTTCCCCGGACCGGGTCATCTTCCTGAGGGGTCCCACTATGTCCATGGCCACCTTCTGGAAAGGTTCTTCTTGTGATGGGTAAAGGCCTCAAAGCCGCTTTCCCCTTGTCCCGGGCCTTCCCCACCCTCTGGCAGGGGTCACAGGATTGGCAGCACTGTTGGACCTGGGTAAAGACCCCAGGCCAGTAAAAGTTCTGTAGCAGCCTCTGCCTGGTGCGCCGGATTCCCTGGTGCCCTGCGAGAGGGATGTCATGGGCCAGGTACAGCAGCTTGTGACAAAACTTCTGGGGAACCACCAGCTGCCTCCTGATCCCCCATGACTCTACTTCCCCTGGGGGAGCCCATTCTCGGTACAGGAACCCCTTCTCCCACAGGAACCTCTCCTCATGGTCTGTACCGCACTAAGGTCAGCCCGGTCCCTGGGCTTCCGCAAGGAGGGATCTTTCTGCACCTCGGCCTGGAACTCAGCAGCTGGGACAGGGATGGGGACCGGCTCTCTCTTGCTGGCTGGGTCTGAGGCCGCAGCCTCTCTGAACCGTGCCCCTGGGCGTTCCCCGCTCCCTGGGTTAGGGTCCTGCACCTCGGGTTGAGTACCTTCCCCGTTGTCGGGTGCAGTGCCCTTTGCCGACTCTGACTACGAGTCACGACCAGGGCACTCTGGGTGTTACTAGGCCAGTCCTCGAGGTCCCCTCCCATTAACACGTCAGTGGGCAAATATCGGTGTACCCCCACATTCTTGGGGCCCTCCTTGGCCCCCCATTTCAGGTGTATCCTTGCCACGGGCACCTTGAATGGGGTCCCGCCCACGCCCATCAGGATCAGGTAGGTGTCGGGCACCATCCGATCTGAGGCCACCACCTCGGGCCGGGCCAGCATCACCTCTGTGCCTGTGTCCCAGTACCCAGTGACCTTCCTCCCATCTACCTCCAGGGAAACAATGCACTCTTTCCGGAGGGGCAGCCCCGCGCCCACCCGGTAAACCAAAAACCCGGAGCCTGGCGCATCCACAGGTGGTATGTTGCCAGCCCCCTTTTCTGGGAATGTAGCCCCTCCTCCGATTGGGTTTTTACCCAGTCCACCCTCTGCGGGTTGGGTTTGCTTGGTCTGTCCCTGAGCTTGGGGCACTGGGCCCGTATGTGACCTCGTTGGCCAAAGCGATAGCAGCCCATGTCTCGTGGGTCCCCTTGAGTGGGTCGGAGGGACCTGCCGCTGGATGTTCCCCTTTTGGGGAGGTTCTCCATAGGACCCTGCTGGGAGGTCCCATGATGACTCTCTCTTTGCATTGAGGCAGGCTTGCTCCTTCGAGACTCCTTCCTGCCATCCCCTGCCCGACTGTCCACAAATTGGTCGGCCAGCTGGCCTGCGTGCTGCGGGTTCTCCGGCTTCTGGTCCATCAACCATCGCCTCAGGTCGGATGGGCACTGCTCGTACAGGTGCTCCAGTATGAATAGGTCAAGCAGGTCCTCTTTAGTTTGGGCCCCAGCCGTCCACTTGCGGGCATACCCCTGCGCCCGGTTGACCAGTTGTAGGTATGTGACCTCACGGGTTTTACGCTGGCTCCGGAACTTTTTCCGGTACATCTCAGGAGTCAGCCCAAACTCGCGGAGCAGGGCCTGTTTGAACAGTTCGTAGTCCCCTGCCTCCGCCCCTTTCAGTCTGCTGTACACCTCCACGGCTGTGGAGTCCAGTAAGGGGGTGAGAACTGCGATCCTGTCTGCAGGGTCAACCCTGTGCAGCTCGCAGGCATTCTCAAAGGCCGCCAGGAAGGTATCTATGTCCTCCCCCTCCTTACGCCGGGGCAGCAAGTGCTTATCAAAGCTCTTTGTAGGCTTGGGTCCCCCCTCACTCACTGCAGCCGGGGCCTCACTTCTCCTCAGCTGGGCCAGGTCCAGCTCATGTTTACGCTGGTTCTCCTTCTCCTCCCACTCACGCTGGCGCTGGTTCTCCTCATGTTCACGCTGTTTCGCCTTCTCCTTCAGCTCTTGCGTCTTTAACTCGAGCTTTTTTCTTTCATATTCCAGCCGCGTCCGCTCCACGGATGCCGAGCGTTGCCGGGAGGATCCCCTGCTGGGGGGTGAGCTTCGCTGGCAGGATCCCCTGCTGGCCGGGGGTCTCACGGTGACCTCGGTATACACTGGGCTCCTCCCCGCCCTTCCCCTAGGCATAGGATGGGGGGGTCTCGGGAAGCCCTCGTCCGCCGGCTGACCACTCCCAGCGGGGACAGACACTGGTGCCTGAGCTGCATCTGCTCGGCTGTTTCCCTCAGAGACAGGGCTCCGTTCATTCATGCGGTCTCCCTGCTCCAGCTGGGAAATCAGCTGGTCCTTGGTGAGCCTCCCCGGGCGCAGCCCCCTCTGCTTGCACAGCTCCAGCAGGTTGCACTTGCGCCGCTTGGCATACATCTTCCTGCTGGGCGCTCACAGGCCGGGGTGCTCGCCGCTCCCCACGGTTTCCAGGGGGACCCCTAGTGCACCAGCCCTTCTTGAGGTCACCACCTCTCTGCCAGGGTCGAGCTGCCAACTCCTTCGCCCCTGGGACCGCTCGCTGCAATCCCCCGGGGGACCCTGTTACTGCAAAGTCCTTCTCACTGGGCACACACTCCCAGGGGTTAATTACCCCTTCGTTTTACTGCTCCCCAGTCACTTACTGCAGGAAGCGCTGTCCATGGGGTGCAGTATCTCCCGCCGCTGCCACCAGTTGTTACGGAGTGTGGGGGAGTCCGGCCCTGCACCCCTTTTCCTGGGACCCACAGTGACTCTCGGCCAGCCAGTAAAACAGAAGGTTTATTGGACAACAGGAACACAGGTTACAGCAGAGCTTGCAGGCACAGTCAGGACCCCTTCACCGAGTCCTTCTGGGCTTTCAGGGTGCTTGGATCCTAGCTAGGATACCCTGAATTCCGCCCACACAGCCCCAAGCCCAAACTCAAACTGCTTCCCTCCTGCTGCTCCCTTCCTTTGTCCCCTTCCTGGGCCAAGGTGTTGACCTTTCCCCTCCCTTACCTAGCTCAGGTTACAGGCCCTGGCATCGTCCATCCCCTAAAGTCCTTCCCTGCTCTCCCACTTCCCACACAGACAGTCCCTACTGCATCACAGTGTGTTACTGAACCGTGTGGTGAGGCTGAGAACACCCACAAGCAGCCTTTCGGGTACAACAGTAAAAAGGCCAAACAGTGTTAATGGCTTCCTGAGGAAATGCACACGCGCCAGGGTTACCCCAGAAACCTCTCTGAGACAGCACCACCTCCAGGGAACTGTCTGACCCAGGGCACAGCAAAAGAGCTTTCCAGCAAGTGGGAAGAAGATAGAAAAGGGGGAAATGACATCCTGGGGGGGCCTCACTCTCCCGACAATGCCACACCTGGAAACACCTGGGGAACATACAAAACCTGCGTCTGAAAACCTGGAAAACTCAAGAAATCTGCCAGCCTGTTTATCACTCAGGCTGATTTGTTAATTCATCTCCTACCTATCTAGGATGTTAAGCTCAGTTTGTGGTTTTGTTTATTTCCTAGGTGAGCTGCTTTGATCTGTTTGTTAACACTTACAACCACTTAAAATCTATCGTTCTGTAGTTAATAAACATGTTTTACTCCAAACCCATGTGCGTTTGACTAAGGTGTCTGGGGAAAATCTCAGCTTGGTTACCACAAGTGTGCACGGTCCTTGTCACATTGAGGGAGCAGCGGACCGGGTGGTCATATGCTGGCCAGATGTGACCAGGACAGGAGGATACTGTGCTGGGGTCCCCGGCTGGTAGTTAGAGAGGCTGCATGTGACTGCAGCTGGGGATGTCCCTGTCTGTGTGAGTGCTGGTGAAGGTGCAGGCTGCAGGGCGTTGTAGCTCGTCACAGCAGTGCAGTGTGAGAGGGAGCCCAGGCTGGTGGGTCAGAGGGCTCAGGGGTACCCCAGCTCCAGGGGTGCCCCAGGGGGATGCGTCGTGCCGCCGAGTGCAGCAGAACCAGCTAGTGTTGGAAACCGGGCATCCCCTGAGCGCTGCCTTCTCACGGGCAGAGTGAAGAGCCTTGAAATTCCTCCATCATCTCCACACTTCCAGAAAGCTTAAGCGTTTAGCTTCTCTGTTCTCCCCCTCGGGGCTTGGCCTTGGCTTCTGTTTGCTCCAGGAGCCACGTGGTGGGTCAGTAACATCCCTCTGGGCCCAAGGGACTTCAAACAGACCCTCCACTCAGGACCATTCCCTGCTCCTACCGCACCACAGAGCAGAAGCCTCTGCAGCCCCTGCCTAACCTCCTGCCTGCAGGACTAGCCCACGGAAAGGTCCCGATCCCACTGCCACACCCCACTGCTCCCCCCCACCAGCTACAACCCTCTGCTCCTTGGGGAGGACGGGCCCTGTTTTGAGGGGGGTCCCGCTGCTGTCGGAACATGACCAAAAAGCCATGAGCTGCATGAGAATCCCTCCGCCCAAGCTGCTGGGTGCCAGGAACTGGCCCTTCCCCACCGCCCATGTCCCCAGGCACCAGACCCCCTCTGTCAGCAGGGACAGAGGGGGAAGTCATGGCGGGGGCTTGACACACCCCATGGCGGAAAGTTGCCATCCCCCAGGAAAGGCAGCCGGGGCACAGCCTGAGTGCCAGGCCGCTGCTCCTCACGCTTTGTCCAGCAAGTGTCGGCACCGTTCCTGGCTCTGGCTCCGAGAGGTGAACTAGGGCGCAGCAGGGCTGTGGCCCTCACCACGGGCAGAGAACATCTCTGGGAGCAGGATGGGGAGAGAGGTGCTGTGACGAAGTGAGGGGTTTCCTTGGTTTTTCCGTGTTTTCCAGGGAGTTGCATGCAGAGGGGGTGGGACTCAGTGTCCCTGGGTGTTACTGGTTTAACGAGGGGAGGGGAGAGGGAGTTGTTGTTACAGAAGACCAGAGCTTGGCCTGGAGGATGGTGACCGATGGCCTGGAGGATGGTGACCCCAGCGACTGGTGACCTAGGGACCCAGAGACCCAGCTCAGGAGACACAGCCGGTTCTGGCCTGTAGAAGGACAATGGGCTGCGGGGAGAGGACCCCGGTGACCTGACCAGCCGGTTCCAGCCAGAGGGAACAGAGGACAGAAAAGGGGAGAGGGGGCCCAGGCGCCCCTGTTTCCCTGGAGAGAAGCCAATGGACAGAGGGGGCTTGGGGCCGGGGGTATCAGATGCCCAGCTGGGAAGCAGGGGGGCTTTGGGCTGGAGAGGGGGAGCAGGGAGACCCCACCTGGATGCAGGGGGACTGGGATGTGCTGGGCTGAGGGAGGCCAGACCTGAGGCCCTGAGATTCCTGTGCTGGGTTCAGATGCCCAGTAAACCCTCCTGTTTTACGCTGGCCGAGAGTCACTCTGGGCTAGAGAACAGGGGGGGGGGGCATCAACCCCTTTGGGGTGGAGGCCCCATGGGCCCAGTGCGAGGGGACTCCCTGAGGGGGCCTACGGCAGAGGCAGACGTGCTGAGGCTCAGAGAGGTGCGGCTCTGGGAGGCGGAGGGGCCTGACCCCGAGAGAGAGTGGTGTCACGGAGTCCCCAGGCGATGCTCTGGAACTGCTCCCCACAAAGCCAGGCAGGACTTTGGGGAGCCTCCTCTCCCTTGGAGCAGACTTGTTCAGGGCAAGGAGCTCCCACGGCTTCACCTCCTGGGTCTCTCCTTGGAGCATTCAGCATCCTCTGCCCCTCCGTGTGCTTCCCACAGCGAGTCCACCCAGTTGGGGTCCTGGGAAAGCCACAGGGTCCTGCCCCCCCACTTTGCAGTCAGACGTGACTCTCAGCCAGGCAGTAAAACAGAGGTTTATTTAGACAACAGAAACACGATCCAAAACAGGTCTTGCTGGTACAGACAACAAGACCCCTCTTAGTTAGGTCCATCTGGGGCCCCAGGGAGGTCACAGCCCCGCTGGGAGGCCTGAGCTCCCCTCCATTTCCCAGCCAGCTTCCAAAAACTCCCCAACCTCCTCCAGTCCCCTCCTCTCTGGGCTGTGTCTCTTTCCCGGGCCAGGAGGTCACCTGATCTCTTTGTTCCCCCACATCTTTAGCATCCCCTTGCAGGGGGGCAGGGCCTGGCCATTAGCTGCCAGGCGACAGAGGGTCGGCCAGAGCTGAGGCCCCCCCACAGTATTCAGAGGGAATCTTAAAACCAGTCCTACTTCGTCACATCTCTCCCCCCTTCGAGACCGAACTGAGCAGGGTCACTTCAGCCAGTGACCTCGGGAAGTTCAAACCCACCAACATTCCCAGGGATGCCCCAGCATCCCCCCACCTCGTGGGGGAAGAGTTACCTCAGGCCCTTCCAGTTTCACACCCCCCTTTTAGGTCAGAGGGGCTTGGTGGCATTCGTAGTTCACATGTGGGAAGGTTTATGGGGCCTGTGCCCTTTCCCCACCCCAGTACCCCTGGGTTTCAAGCTGGGCTGGGGTCTTCTTCCCATGTTCCAATCTGGGGGGCTGTGATTCAGGCTCTCTTGGTTCAGAGCCCCCATTTTGACCTTGGCCCCCCTCTGGAAAGGCTCCCCTGTGTTGGCAAGGCTCCTAAAGCCATTTTCCCCTTGTCCCGGGCCTTCCTCACCCTCTGGCAGGGGTCACAGGATTGGCAGTACAGCCGGACATGGGTAAAGACCCCAGGCCAGTAAAAGTTCTGTAGCAGCCTCTGCTGGGGACGCCAGGTTCCCTGGTGCCCTGCGAGAGGGATGTCATGGGCCCAGCAGAGCAGCTGGCGGCGATACTTCCGGGGAACCACCAGCTGCCTCCTGATCCCCCCCCGACTCCATTTCCCCTGGGGGAGCCCCTTCTCGGTACAGGAACCCCTTCTCCCACAGGAACCTTTTCTGGCAACCTCTCCTCATGCTCTGTACCGCACTGAGGTCGACCACGTCCCTTATCTTCCGCAAGGAGGGATCTTTCTGCAACTCGGGCGGGAACTCAGCAGCTGGGACAGGGATGGGGACCTGCTCTCTCTCACCAGCTGGGTCTGAAGCTGCAGCCTCCCTGAGCCGTGTCCCTGGGCGTTCCCTCCCCACCAGGTTAGGGTCCTGCGCCTCAGGCAAGGTACCTTCCCTGTTGTCAGGGCACAGTGTCCCGTGCAGGCTTGGGCTACGGGTCACAACCAGGGCACCCTGGGGGTTGCTTGGCCAGTTCTCCATGTCACCTGCCCCCCCATTAACACCTCAGTGGGCCAATGGGGGTGCACCCTCACTTTCTTGGGGCCCTCCTTGTTCCCCCATTTCAAGTGTACTCTTTCCACGGGCACCTTGAATGGGTTCCCACCCACCCCTGTCAGGGTCAGGTTGGTGTTGGGCATCACCTGATCTGGAGCTAACACCTCAGGCCGGGCCAGCGTCACCTCAGCACCCGTGTCCCAGTATCCATTGACCCTCCTCCCATTCACCTCCGGGGGAACAAGGCACTTGCTCTGCAGGGACAGCCCTGCGCCCACCCTGTAAACGGAAAACTTGATGTACGGAGAATCCAGCTCTGTGGAGGAGGTGGCTTGGGGCCCTCCTCCGTCCTGAACAGTTGATAAGCTGCCAGTCCCCCTTTCCTGGGAAGCCTGCCCCTCATCCGGCTGGGCCGCTACCCAGTTAACCCTCTGTGGGTCCAGTTTGCTCGGTCTGTACCTGAGCCTGGGGCACTGGGACAGTATGTGGCCCCTCTGGCCACATTGATAGCAGCTCATGTCCCGTTGATCCCCTCGAACCGGTCGGTTGTCCCTGACGCTGGGCGTTCCCCTTGGGAGGGGTTCTCCCTATTCCTCCTTTGGGAGGTCCCAGGGTGACTCTCTGTCTGCATTGGGACAGACCTGTTCCTTTGGGACTCCTCCCTGCCACCCCCCGACCGGCTCTTCACAAACTCATCGGCCAGCTGCCCTGCATGTTGTGGGTTCTCTGGCTTTTGGTCCCTCAACCACAGCCTCAGGTCGGATGGGCACCGCTCATACAGTTGCTCCAGTACCAGCAGTTTAACCACGACCCCCATCGTCTGGGCCCCATCTGCCCACTTGCTGGCGTATCCCTCCATGCGGACGGCCAGTTCCAGATATGAGACCTCAGGGGTTTTATCCTGACTCCGGAACCTCTCCCGGTACATCTCAGGAGTCAGCCCAGACTCGCGCAGCAGGGCCTGCTTGAACAGTTCGTTGTTCCCTTTCTCCTCCTCTCCCAGCTGGCGGTACAATGCCACGGCCTTGGGGTCCAGTAAGAGGATGAGAACCCGGAGCCTGTCCGCAGGATCTACCTGGTGCAGCTCGCAGGCCGTCTCAAAGGCCTCCAGGAAATCATCCATGTCCTTCCCCTCCTTACGCTGGGCCAGGATGCACTTATCAAAGCTCCGCGCAGTCCTGGGTCTCCCCTCACTCACTGCAGCCGGGGGCTCGCTGCCCCTCAGCTTGGCCAACTCCAGTTCATGCTGCCTCTCTCTCTCTCTCCCCTCCAGTTCCCGCTGTCTTTGTCTCTCCTCATGTTCTCTCTGTTTCTCACGATCCTCCAGCTCTCTCAGTTTTAGCTCTCTCTCCCATTCCAGCTGCTTCTGCTCCACGGATGCTGAGCGTCGCCGGGAGGATCCCCTGCTGGCCGGGGGGGTCACGGTGCCCTCGGCATTCACTGGGCTCCTCCCCGCCCTTCCCCTAGGCATAGGAAGGGGGGGTCTCGGGAAGCCCTCGTCCGCCGGCTGACCACTCCCAGCGGGGACAGACACTGGTGCCTGCGCTGCATCTGCCCGGCTGCTTCCCTCAGAGACAGGGCTCCGTTCATTCAAGCGGTCTCCCTGCTCCAGCTGGGCAATCAGCTGGTCCTTGGTAAGCCTCCTCGGGTGCAGCCCCCGCTGCTTGCACAGCTCCATCAGGTCACACTTGCGCCGCTGGGCAAACCTCTTCCTGCTGGTCACTCACAAGCCGGGGTGCTCACTGCTCCCCACGGTTTCCAGGGGGACCCCCAGTGCACCAGCCCTTCTTGAGGTCATCACCTCTCTGCCAGGGTTGAGCTGCAGACTCCTCCGCCCCTGGGACCACTCACTGCAATCCCCCGGGGGACCCTGTTACTGCGAGAGCCTTCTCTCTGGGCACACACTCCCAAGGGTTTATCGCCCCCTGAAACCATTTATCTCTGAATCTTCAGCATGCCTGGGCCCCATCAATCCCCCTTCGTTTTACTGCTTCCCAGTCATTTACTGCAAGAAGAGCCGTCCATGGGGTGCAGTAGATCCACGGAGTCCCCAAGCGATGGTTCTGGAACTGCTCCTCACAAAGCCAGGCAGGACTTTGGGGATCCTCCTCTCCCTTGGAGCCAACTGCCTTTAGGGCAGGAAGCTCACACGTAGCATTTTAGCAGGTGCCCCTCTGTGCACTTCCCACAGCGAGTCCGCGCAGGCGGGGTCCTGGGGCAGCCAGAGGGTCCTGCACCCCCACTTTGCAGTCAGACGTGACTCTCAGCCAGCCAGTAACACAGAGGTTTATTCGATGACAGGAACACAGCCCAAAACAGGTCTTGCCAGTACAGACAACAAGACCCCCCTTAGTTAGGTCCATCTGGGGCCCCAGGAAGGCCACAGCCCCACTGGGAGGCCCGAGCCTCCTTGGGGCTCCCTTCCATTTCCCAGTCAGCTTCCAAAAACTCCCCAACTTCCTCCAGCCCCTCCTCTCTGGGCTGTGTCTCTTTCCCGGGCCAGGAGGTCACCTGATCTCTCTGTCTCCCACACCTTTAGCATCCCCATCCAGAGGGGCAGGGCCTGGCCATTAGCTGCCAGGCGACAGAGGGTCAGCCAGAGCTGAGGCCCCCCCACAGTATTCAGAGAGAACATTAAAACCAGTCCCACTTCGTCACAAGTGGACCCCCAAGAAGGGCTGATGCTCTGAAAGGGGCACCCCCCACGGACTGCATGGGGCCACAAGTGAGTCCATGACAGGTGCCCCCCTTGCTCCCCAGCCCCAGTGGAGCCAGATCCAGACCCCAGAGTGGCCACCTATGTTCCCTGTAAGCTGCGCGGCCGCACAGGCGCTCAGGGCACCACCGCCCCCCTGTCCCAACCTGTTGAGATCAGGCCTTTTCTTGTAGCCACATGGTGAAGCCTCAGGGCTTCGGCTGCAGCCAGGTTAAAAAAAGCGGCAGCTATTAGCTGAGAAGCAGGAAGTCACATCCCCACAGTCCATCTAAATGACATTGAAACCCAGGACTATCCGGCTGTTAAGAAGCAGACCCCGTCCTAATGGTTCCCACTAGCACCAGATAAGCTGGTTAAAGAAAACATCGTTTGATAGTGTCTGTCTGGCAAGAAATCACTTCTCAATGGCTGTGAGTGTGACACCCACATTTCTTCGGTGTTTTGTCATGCTGGGCCCCACATCCCTGTGTTCAGGGGTCTCTGCCGGGTGCGTTGAGCATTTGTCTGGCACACAGGGTGTTGCTGGGGGTACGTGAATGCAGGCGGTGGGTTAGAGAATGGGGCTACGTTGTGCTAGGACTGGTGAGCAACATGGGAGGATGATCGGTGACGGGCGTGCTTAGCAGGGCCCAAGTGTCACTGGATAAACTGGGCTCCGACGGGAACCAGCCCCATGGTCAGCGCTGCCAGACCTCAGCACCCCGCCAATGACACCGGCCAGAGCCTGGCGTCCCCGGATGGACCCGAGCCTGAAGGGCCAGCAGCGAAAAGCTCACCCGGCTTATGGGGAGCACTGGCTGTGCAGCGGGTGCAGGCTGGGTTTGGCGACTGTTGTTAGAGGATCAGGTTATTACTGTGTGAGGCTCTTTCACTGGGAAAAGACCCCGTAAACCCACGAAAGGTAAAGGCCTGAGTCCAGCGGGAAGGCTGTTCGCCCACAGCCCACGGACGGGGAAGTTAGCGTGGCTAAACAGCAGGGTTTTGCCCTGAGCCTAGGAACTGGGCAGAGGTGGGTGCCCTGGAGGGTGCAAGAGAGAATTTTGTGCCAGTAACAAACCCAGCCCTGGCTCGGACCCTCCCCAGCCCAGGTCCTACTCCGGGGAGAGAGAGCGGGGGTGGGCAGGCATCCTCTCTCCCCACTGTAGCCCCAGGCCATCCTCAAACCCCTCATCCCCAGCCCCACCCGAGCCTGTCCCCCCAAGCCAGAGTCCTCACCCTCCAACCCTCTGCCCCAGCCCTGAGCCCCTCATCCCCAGCCCCACCCCAGAGCCTGCATCCCCAGCCAGTCCTCACCCTCCCTGCACCCCAACCCCCCCTCCCATCCTCTGAACCCCTCGGCCCCACCCCTGCCACACATCACCACGTACCATAGGTGGGATAACTTAGAGGGACCCTGCTGCCCACCTGTCCCTTGTTTTCAGGGCCAGCCCTGGGCCCCTTCCACTGGTGCGGCCAGGGCTTGCGCTGTTCACGGGAGGGAACCATCCCTGATGTGCTAGGGACTTGGGCTGCTTGAAAATGCCACTTCAAACAAAGCCTTGTCACCTGTAGCTTCTCCTTGGGCAGGTGCCAGCCAGTGCCGCCTGGCATCTCACTGGCAGGGCCCGGGCAGGGCGGGGAGCTCCTGGCAACCATTGGGGCCAGTGTGATCTGTGCACGGAGCTGCACGTCTGGGCCGTGGGGCCTGGCAGCCCGGCGATGGCTGTGGGGCCCACGTGGCCTTTGCTCATGGCCAGCCCAGCCAGGTGGCTCCCTTGGGCTCTCGGGAGGAGGCTGCCGAGGCCCAGGGCTGAGCCGCTCTCCGGTACGGAGGGGTCGGAAGAGGGGGTGCAGGCCAGGCCCCCCAGGTACTTTTCACGGTAACTGCTGCTTGCTGGGGGATGGGGGCCACAGGGCCCCCGTCAGCGCCACGGGGAGGCACCACGGACTAGCACATCTGCAGGGAAACGGCCCCAAAGCAAGCGGCGAGTTTGGGGGCAGCCGGTTCCTTAGCTCAGTCACAAACGCTGCGGAAGGCGGGAACAGAGGCAGGGCCTGGGTCCCCACTGGCTGAGGCTGCAGTGAGTGACATGCAGCAGAGCTCACACCGGACCACATCCAGGCGCCCACGGCCAGCAGGGGGCAGTCGTGCGGCTGCCGCTGAGCTTGTGAGGCCCATGGAGCTGCAGGAGCTGCCCGCGCCAATCACAGCAGCATCGCGGGAACGTCTGACAGCGGTTAATAACATAACGAGCCCCCTGCCCCCAACACACAAAATAGCAGCCGTAAGCACCAGCCAGGAACACCGCGACTGGCCTGCACGCCCAGCCCAAATGTTCCTCATGCTGCTTTCCAACCCTGAGCTCTCTGAATCACCGGCCAGCGCCGCCACTAACCACGTGTGTCGGCAACAAGCTGGAGCCACGGCCAGGTGAGAGCCACGTGCATTCACAGAATCTCAGGGCTGGACGGGACCTCAGGAGGTATCTAGTCCAACCCCCTGCTCAAAGCAGGACCAACCCCAACTAAATCATCCCAGCCAGGGCTTTGTCAAGCCTGACCTTAAAAACCTCTAAGGATGGAGATTCCACCCCCGCCCTAGGGAACCCATTCCAGCGCTTCACCACCCTCCCTAGGGAACCCATTCCAGCGCTTCACCACCCTCCCTAGGGAACCCATTCCAGCGCTTCACCACCCTCCCTAGGGAACCCATTCCAGCGCTTCACCACCCTCCCTAGGGAACCCATTCCAGCGCTTCACCACCCTCCCTAGGGAACCCATTCCAGCGCTTCACCACCCTCCCTAGGGAACCCATTCCAGTGCTTCACAACCCTCCTAGTAAAAAAGTGTTTCCTAATATCCAACCTAAACCTCCCCCACTGCAACTTGAGACCATTGCTCCTTGTTCTGTCATCTGCTACCACTGAGAACAGTCTAGCTCCATCTTCCCTGGAACCCCCTTTCAGGTAGCTGAAAGCAGCTATCAAATCCCCCTCATTCTTCTCTTCTGCAGACTAAACAACCCCAGTTCCCTCCCCCTCTCCTCATAAGTCATGTGCTCCAGCCCCCTAATCATTTTTGTTGCCCTCCGCTGGACTCTCTCCAATTTTGCCACATCCTTCTTGTAGTGTGGGGCCAAAACAGGACACAGTACTCCAGATGTGGCCTCACCAATGTTGAATGAAGGGGAATGATCACGTCCCTCAATCTGCTTAAAATGCCCATACTTATACAGCCCAAAATGTTGTTAGCCTTCTTGGCAACAAGGGCACACTGTCGACTCATATTCTCGTCCATTGTAACCCCTAGGTCCTTTTCTGCAGAACTGCTGCCTAGCCATTCGGTCCCTAGTCTGTAACAGTGCCTGGGATTCTTCCATCCTAAGTGCAGGACTCTGCACTTTTCCTTGTTGATCTAGAAGGTAGGGATATGGTCCAGAGTGACCTAGACAAATTGGCAGATTGAACCGAAAGAGCTCGTATCTACCTCTCCCACCAGCTTAGTGTCATCTGCGAACTTGCTGAGGGTGCAATCCATCCCATCATTCAGATCATTAATTGAGAGAAAGAATTAAACAGAAATCTGTGACAAGTAACTGGGGACTGTAACAACACTTCCCTAGCTGCTCCAAAAGCCACCATCCCACCCCGGCGAAAGGCCGTAGTGGTTAAAACCAACCTGGCTTAGACGAGACGTCAGCTACAAACCCCACTTCTAACAAATGGAAGAAAGGGAGAGTTGATAGCAAAAACTGTAACCCCCAGGAATCAGGAATTGTAGAAAACTGATAAGGGACACAAGAAGAAATTTGTGGCCAGCAGAATTAAGGACAAGAAGTTTTAAAAAGAATATTAAGAAAGTGAATCCTATCAGTGATATTGGTGTATTACAAGGCAGAACTGAGAGATTTGGTCAATAATAATGCAGAAAAGGAAAAAGTGTTGAATAAATATATTTATCTTGTATTGGGGGAAAAAACATCCTGTCATCCTATCAAATGACGAGGTTGGCACTTGTTCCATTCCACTAGAATCGCTGGAGGATGTTAAACAGCAGCTACTAACAATAGATGTTTATAAATCAGCACCCCAAGTAAGCTCGCATCCAAGGGTTTGAAAAGAGCTGGCTGAGGAGCTTGCTGGACCATTAACGTTGGTTTTCAGTAAGTCTGAGGTTGTTCCAGAAGACTGGATGACAGCTAATATTGTGCCAATATTTCAAAAGGGCCAAAGGGCTGGCCTGGAGCAGCCTGTCAGTCTGACATCAATCCTGGGCAAAGTAGTGAAATGGCCAACATGGGACATGATTCCTAAAGCGTTAGTGGAGATGACGGAATTAATGCCACTCAACATCGGTTTATGGCTACAGACCTTGTGACACTGACATTACTTGTTTGAGGCGATGACCAGTTTGGCTGCTGTAACAGACAGGCGGCTGAAAGGCGTTTGCTTTGGTACCACACAACATTCTGATCAAAACCCGAGAATGACACAAAATCATGACAGCACCCGTGCAATAGATTCAAAACTGGCTCCCTGGCCGGTCCCGAAATGTCATCGTCACCGGGGACTCCACGTTGAGTGGATGTGCTTACAGCGGCTCGGTTCTCAGGCCTAGCTAGGGAGCCCACGCGGCCCCTATAAACTGGGTTGTGCTGGCTCCTCTGGTACTGGGACAAACCTGGAGGTGGGTTTCTCTGGTTTCAGAAGGAAGTACGCCAGGCTGCCCCCACATGCCACAGCCATGCCAACGAGTTGGCTGCGCCACGCCCGGAGGTCCAGGCATGGCCAGTGTTCCTTACACACGTGAGAGGTGCCTTCTCCCAGCTGGGTGCCGTTGGGCGATGTTGCAGCACACAGTATAAGGGATGCACAAAGCCCACCTAAGAATGAGCCACCCACGGGCAGCGCCAGCGACCTTTCACAGCAGCATGGAGCCAGCTGCCGGGGCTGGGCACTGCTGAAGGTCCATGCTGGTTGGACATCCCCAGGCAGTTCCGGGTGTTGCCACCTTCCCCTGGCCCTTTACCCTCCAGGCCCACAGCGCCCTGCTGCAGGCGGGTGGGAAAGGGAACCCAGACCCATTCGCCAGCCCAGGCCTTGGGGATCACAGCAAGGGCCTGTTTGTTCTGCACCCGGCCGGTTCCCTGGGCTGCTTCCTGCCTTTGCCCGGCTGCCGACGTCGGTCGCAGAGCCGCACTCGCCCGTCTCCTCCCGCCTGCGCTGCCAGCTCAGGGCTCTGCTCAGTTCGCTGCGGCGGGTGGACGTTCTCAGGGGCTCTGACCTGTCCTGGAGAGGGAACCAAGCCCTCAATGAACCCTTCCCGGCTGCCACGGCCGCACAGGCCAAGGCCAAGCCACACGCCAGCGCCCACCAATGGCACAGGATAGATTTTCTGCTCCCTGGAGCAAAGTAGGCACAGACCTGGCTGCACTAGCTGGGAAAACGATCCCATCCGCCTCAACTGTGTGTCCCCTGGCCGAGGCCGCTAGACAATGGGGGGTCGCACCAGCAGATCTGGGCTGTACATGGGTCCCGTGACCTAGTGCAGCCCGGCTGGGGTTTGCACAAGGCCTGGTGAGGGGTTGTCCTGCTGAGTCCCCCAGCAACACCTGCCCCCTGTACAACCCAGAAACACCCGCCTCTGAGTCCCCCAGCAACACCCGCCCCCCTGTACAACCCATGTGCAGGCTGCCATGGCGTGGGGGAGCCACCTGCAGACACCTGGGTTAAGAGCAGACTGGGCCCCAGGATCCTGTAGCACCTGGCATGGCTGTTGGGGATTCGAAGCCAGCGGGCAGCTCTGGGGTCCCACACATGGGCCATGCATGTTGCTGGAGGAACTCGGGTTGCAATCCACAGAGGGGTCACATGTGGGGTCATAGGAGGGTGTCACCCAGAGGAACAGGTGACATGGTGGCCAGAGCCCGAAAGGCGGGAGAGCAGGGGCCCCAAGTCAGCTGCTGGGCCTGAGTTGGTCTCTGGCAGGCACCAGCCCCCGCGCACCGGGACACCGCAGGGCCACAGCGTAACCAAGCACATAGGAGCTCGCCTGGCCCGCGGATGCAGCGCTCAGCCGCGCCGGCCTCCCTCATGACACTGCCTGGCTAAGCACCGGGCTCAGCGCAGCGTCAGTGCAGCCCCAGGCAGCCAGCGGACAATGGGAGCCCTGAGGCTTTGCTGGTGGAGCCGGGCCAAGCTCCCAGTGCTGATGCTTTGGGGGTGGGCGCTAGCACTAGCCGTGGAGACCTTCCCGTCCCCACTGCTCACATCAAGGCCACGCGGGGAAGGGGGACAGGACTTGCTAGGAAGGTTTTTGGTTGTTGCTGATTTACACCCAGGCCCTCAGGCATGGAGACTCTGCCCTTTCTCACTGGGCACCCATCAGCTGGGCCCCGTCTGCGCCAGCCTGGCCTGACTCACCTCAGCCCCTTGGGGTCGGCGGAGGGCTGGGGGTGGGGTGCTCCCCTGCCTGGGGTGCAGCCCATGAGGGCACCATGCTGCTTGGCCCTAAAGCTGCCCCCCCCCCAGCTCTGAGAGCCTATCCCCCTGCCCCAGCAAGAGACGTTCAGCCTGCCCGGGCACCCGCGTGCCCAGCTGGGTGCCAGCCCAGCCAGTGACGTCCACAGCCATGTTACACAGCCCGTACCCTTGGCATGGGCGCCTGGGGGAGCGAAAGGGGCACTTTGCCCCAGGTGCCCCCAGCCAAGCAGCGCTGTGATTCGGCGAGTCAGGTCCCCATGGCCTCGCTGTTGTCTGCCCCACCCGGACAGGACCCGAGCTGCTGGGTGGGGGCGAGCGAGGGCCGAGCAAGGGGGGCTGAGCCTGGGGGGCTGCTCATTTCCCAGGTGCCCGCTGCTGCCCATGTGGCTTGTCAGCAGTACCAGGGCCCAGCTGCAGCACGGGGCTGCGGACTGGGCTGTGGACCGGGGGACCCCAGGGATCCCTAGGGCAGGAAAGCCCCGTGAGGCCAGCGCAGGCAGCGAGGGGCTGAGCTGTATCCCCCGCCACCAGGCCCTGCCAGTCACTTCCTGCCGTGCCCACAGCGACTCGCCCCCCACCCGCCTGGTGCCCCAACGCAGAGCGGGGAGTGGGCACGGCTAGGTGTGTGGCTGAGGGGCGGAAAGGGTCAGGCACGGCCAGGGGAGGGCAGGTCTGGGGAGGGCCAGGCCAGGGCAGGAAACGGCTGGGGAGGGCCAGGCCAGGCCAGGGCTGCGAAAGGGACAGGCCAGGCCAAGGCAGGGCTGGGAAAGGGCCAGGCCAGGCCAAGCTAGAGCTAGGGGAGGGCCAGGCCAGGGCTGGGTGGGGGCCAGGATCTGGCCTGCAGAGGGGCAGCCAGCACCCGTCACTGGCTCCCTCCAGGCCAGGGGACAGGCAGTACCAAGGGGGGACGGGCAGGGAAAGCAGGCCAGGAGACTGCCCCCGACACACCCCATATCCCCAGCAGCTGGGTCAGTCTGCGTTACAGCACCCACAGATCCACCTTCTCACCCAGTGCTAGCAGAGGCGCCCCCCTCACACACTCACTGCCCTAGGGCCACATGGCAGAGGCCCCCGGCTGCCCCTCGGCGAGGCCCCCCATGGAAGCCCGGCATAGGCAGTGCCCCAACCCTGTGGGCACCAGCACACTAGGGCCCCCCAATCCCCACAGCGCTGCACCCCCTCAGGGCAGCCCAGCACCCCGCTGGCAGGAGCAGGAGGTGGGCCTGTCCTCCCCCCACAGGGACAGGGCCCAGGGGCTTTTCAGAATACTTTATTTTGTACATATGGTTCGTTAGCATACGGCAGCCCTGCCCCCGCTCGCACCCCAGAGGTGGGAGGGGCTGAAAGCTGGGGGGGGCTGCAATTGGTGGCTCCTAGGCTGGGAGGGGCCGCATTGCCCTGGCAGAGGGGAAGAGCTGGCTCCTGGGGAGCCCCCAGCCTGTGGCCATAGATGTGGGGCTCCGTGGGCAGGGGGGGCAGGCAGGATTGGAGGATCCCCTGGAGACTAGCGGGGAACTGGGCTGGGGACGTGCTGCACCGGGCAGGCCTGGGGCACGAGTCCCTGGAGTAACACGGAGTGAGACGCGCCCCCAGCCAGGGCCTGGCAGAGACCAGGGCAACCCCCACACTGCCCAGCCCCCGCCAGGTCCCACGACACCTCACTGCCCCCAGCGCTGGGCTCGGCCGCCCTGTCCCCTGAAACCAGCCACAGAAATAAAGTGCAGATCAACTCTAGCGAGAAGGGAGACACTGGGGGGAGGGGAGCTGGAGGGCAGATCGGGAGGGACAGCTGGGGGGTCACTGGTGGGCGCAAAGCTGGGAGACACTGGACAGGTGGGGGTGCTGGGGAGCACAACAGGTGTTGCTGGGGGCACACGTGGCAGCAGGTTGGCATTGCAGGGGCAGGTGTCGCTAGTGGACACCAGGGGGGCTGGGCAGGCATTGCTGGTGGGTACAGAGGGTGGGCATTGCTGGGCAGCACTGGAAGCAATGGGTGGGGGGCGGGTGTTGCTGGGCTGTACAAGGGGGCGGGTGTCGCTGGGTGGCTCACAGGCAGGTGTTGCTGCGTTGTACAGGGGGCGGGTGTTGCTGGGTTGTACAGGGGGTGTTGCTGGGTGGCTCAGAGGTGGGTGTTGCTAGGTTGTACAGGGGGTGGGTGTTGCTGGGGTGTACAGGGGGGGAGGGTGGAGCTGAGGGACTCGGAGGTGGGTGTTGTTGGGTTGTACAGGGGGCGGGTGTTGCTGGGTGGCTCAGAGGCAGATGTTGCTAGGTTGTACAGGGGGTGGGTGTTGCTGGGGTGTACAGGGGGGGCGGGTGGAGCTGAGGGACTCAGAGGCGGGCGTTGCTGGGTTGTACAGGGGGCGGGCGTTGCTGGGTGGCTCAGAGGCAGATGTTGCTAGGTTGTACAGGGGGTGGGTGTTGCTGGGGTGTACAGGGGGGGAGGGTGGAGCTGAGGGACTCGGAGGTGGGTGTTGTTGGGTTGTACAGGGGGCGGGTGTTGCTGGGTGGCTCAGAGGCAGATGTTGCTAGGTTGTACAGGGGGTGGGTGTTGCTGGGGTGTACAGGGGGGCGGGTGGAGCTGAGGGACTCAGAGGTGGGCGTTGCTGGGTTGTACAGGGGGTGGATGGTGCTGGGGGACTCAGAGGCGGGTGTTGCTGGGTTGTACAGGGGGTGTTGCTGGGGGACTCAGAGGCGGGCGTTGCTGGGTTGTACAGGGGGCGGGCGTTGCTGGGGGACTCAGAGGCAGGTGTTGCTGGGTTGTACAGGGGGCGGGTGTTGCTGGGGGACTCAGAGGCGGGTGTTGCTGGGTTGTTGTGACGTTATGAGTATAATATAATATCTCATTGAAAGGTGACAGGGCCAGAAGGAGTTAATTAACTCACCTCAATGACTGACCTAACCCATGGGTGAACCTTAAGGACTGGTTAGGAAGATCTGTAAATGAACAGAGCTTTGAAATGCAGCCGCATTGTTAGAGGTAGAAGGGGAGGTGTTTGCTCAGGTCTTGGGATGCCAGCAAACAAGTCTTGTCTATTGCTATAGTTTTAATTCAAAGATCAAAAAAGGAATATTAACATGTATGAAGATACTTGAGTGAAATAGTATTATTGTCTATGTGTCTCTTTGAAGGTTGTGGTAACCTGTATCTGAACTGTTTAATGAATAATTACTCTGTGCTAATTGGCAGGATGTTTGGGAGAAGGAGTTAAGCCTATTGTTTTCTCAGGGCAAAAGGCTGCTGGAAATGTATAAGAACCCTGGAACATGATCCTTCTTCATCTCGGATCTGCTTTGGGTTTCAAGAAGGGAAAACCTTAAGCCACAAGGATTGAGATCCCCAGTCATTGACTGGAGCCACCGTGAATATGGAAATTGGACTATAACCTCTGGACTGTTTCTAAAAGGACTTTTGGCAACTACAGGCTCACCTCTGCTGTCTACCTGAACCTCAAGAATTGAATTCAAGTCTGTATGTGTATTAATCTTTTAACCAACTCTCTCTCTTTTCTTTTCTAATAAATTTTAGCTTAGTTAATAAGAATTGGCTATAGCATGTATTTTGGGTAAGATCTAAGTTATAATTTGACCTGGATATGTGGCTGATCCTTTGGGATTGGAAGAACCTTTTCTTTTATACGATGAAGTAAGATTTTCAGGAATCATCATCATATCTGACAGGTGTGTCTGGACGGAGGCCTGAGGCTGGGCACTTTAAGGGAACTGTGTTGGTTGGACTTCTAAGTAACCAGTGAGGTCCTATAGAAGCTGTTTTGTGCTGGCTTGGTAAATCTAAGTATTGGAATAACCACCAGAGTTTGGGGTTTGTCTGCCCCGTTTTGTTTGCAGTTCACCCTGATTGAATGACCTCAGCTGGCTCCACGGGCAGCACTGTCACAGTTGTACAGGGGGGTGGATGGTGCTGGGGGACTCAGAGGTGGGAGTTGCTGGGTTGTACAGGGGGCGGGTGTTGCTGGGGGACTCAGAGGTGGGTGTTGTTGGGTTGTACAGGGGGGCGGGCGTTGCTGGGGGACTCAGAGGCAGGTGTTGCTGGGTTGTACGGGGGGGTGTTGCTGGGTTGTACAGGGGGTGTTGCTGGGAGGCTCAGAGGCGGGTGTTGCTGGGTTGTACAGGGGCGGGTGTTGCTGGGAGGCTCAGAGGCGGGTGTTGCTGTGTTGTACAGGGGCGGGTGTTGCTGGGGGACTCAGAGGCGGGTGTTGCTGGGTTGTACAGGGGGTGTTGCTGGGAGGCTCAGAGGCGGGTGTTGCTGGGTTGTACAGGGGCGGGTGTTGCTGGGAGGCTCAGAGGCGGGTGTTGCTGGGTTGTACAGGGGCGGGTGTTGCTGGGGGACTCAGAGGCGGGTGTTGCTGGGTTGTACAGGGGGTGTTGCTGGGAGGCGCAGAGGCGGGTGTTGCTGGGTTGTACAGGGGCGGGTGTTGCTGGGAGGCTCAGAGGCGGGTGTTGCTGGGTTGTACAGGGGGTGTTGCTGGGAGGCTCAGAGGCGGGTGTTGCTGGGTTGTACAGGGGCGGGTGTTGCTGGGAGGCTCAGAGGCGGGTGTTGCTGGGTTGTACAGGGGGTGGGTGTTGCTGGGGGACTCAGAGGCGGGTGTTGCTGGGTTGTAAGGTGGGGGTGTTGCTTGGGGACTCAGAGGCGGGTGTTGCTCGGTTGCACAGGGGGCAGGTGTTGCTGGGGGACTCAGAGGCAGGTGTTGCCGGGTTGTACGGTGGGGGTGTTGCTTGGGGACTCAGAGGCGGGTGTTGCTGGGTTGTACAGGGGGGCGGGTGTTGCTGGGGGACTCAGAGGCAGGTGTTGCTGGGTTGTACAGGGGGAGCGGTGTTGCTGGGGGACTCAGAGGCGGGTGTTGCTCGGTTGTACAGGGGAGCGGTGTTGCTGGGGGACTCAGAGGCGGGTGTTGCTCGGTTGTACAGGGGAGCGGTGTTGCTGGGGGACTCAGAGGCAGGTGTTGCTGGGTTGTACAGGGGGGCGGGTGTTGCTGGGGGACTCAGAGGCGGGAGTTGCTGGGTTGCACAGGGGGCAGGTGTTGCTGGGGGACTCAGAGGCGGGTGTTGCTGGGTTGTATGGTGGGGGTCTTGCTGGGGGACTCAGAGGCGGGTGTTGCTGGGTTGCACAGGGGTGCTGATGGGCAGGATATGCTGCACCTCAGGGAGAAGGATCAAGGCCCCCAGCCCCCACAGCCCCACTGACCCTCTAGCCCACACGGCTGGGGGGAGGTGAGGCCCCCCAGCAAACACCAAAGGGCCCAGGCAGGGGGGAAGGGCGGACAGCCACTAACCTTCACCGCAGCCGGGGGGACCCAGTGGGCCGCCTCTCTCCATGGGCCGGTCTCCCTGTTCTGGGGCCTGGGCTGGCAGGCACAGGGGCGGGTCCCCCCACTCGACAGTCACTTGCACTGCAGCGTGGGGGGCCCAGGGCTCCTGCAGCCCCCCCACCTCTGGTGGGCTGGGCGCTCAGCACCAGCCTGCAGGTGGGGAAAGTGGCCCCTCGGTCTCTAGTCCAGACAGCGGGGCAGGCGCAGGCTGGGGCCTGCCCAGGGTCCCTCAGCTACTGCAGGTAGCGATAGGCCTTGAAACAGTGATTGCCCGAGTCAGCCACCACCACGTGTCCGTCCGAGGTGAGTGCCAGGCCCTGCGGCCCATACAGTGGGTCGGCCAGCGTGTTGATGTAGGACAGGAAGGAGCCTGAGCTGTCGAAGACCTGCCAAGAGAGGGGACTGTGACAAATCTGAGGAAGTGTCCCAGACAGAGGTGATTTTGGAACAAACTGATGCATTTAAACAGCAATAAGTCACCAGGACCAGACAGGATTCACCCAAGAGTTCTGAAGGAACTCAAATGTGAAATTGCAGAACTACTAACTGTAGTCTTTAGCCCAGGAATCGGCAACCTTTGGCACACGGCCCGTCAGGGAAATCCTCTGGCAAGCCGGGCCGGTTTGTTTACCTGCAGCGTCCGCAGATCATAGCTCCCACTGGCCGCGGTTCGCTGCACCGGGCCAATGGGGGCTGCAGGAAGCAGCATAGGCTGAGGGATGTGCTGGCCACCGCTTCCCACAGCCCCCATTGGCCTGGGACGGTGAACCGCGGCAGTGGGAGCTGCCATTGGCCGAACCTGCGGACGCTGCAGGTAAACAAACCGGCCCGGCTTGCCAGAGGATTTCCCTGACGGGCCACATGCCAAAGGTTCCAATCCCTGCTGTAACCTATTGTTTAGATCAGCTTCTGTACCAGATGAATGGCGGATAGCTAATGTGATGCCAACTTTTAAAAAGGGCTCCAGAGGTGACCCCAGCAATTACAGGCCAGTAAGCCTGACTTCAGCACTGGGCAAACTGGTTGAAACTATAGTAAAGAACAGAATTGCCAGACACAGAGATGACATAATTTCTTGGGAAGAGTGAACACGCTTTTGGTAAAGGGAAATCATGCCTCACCAATCTACTAGAATCCTCTGAGAGGATCAACAAGCATGTGGACAAGGGGGATCCAGTGTACTTAGATTTTCAGAAAGCCTTTGACAAGGTCCCTCACCACAGGCTCTTAAGCAAAATAAGCTGTCATGGAATAAGAGGGAAGGTCCTCTCATGGATTGGTAACTGGTTAAAAGATAGGGAACAAAGGGTAGGAATAAATGGTCAGAATGGAGAGAGGTAATAGTGGTGTCCCCCAGGGGTCTGTACTGGGACCAGTCCTATTCAACGTATTCATAAATGATCTGGAAAAAGGGTAAACAGTACATAAGAACATAAGAACGGCCGTACCGGGTCAGACCAAAGGTCCATCTAGCCCACTATCTGTCTACTGACAGTGGCCAATGCCAGGTGCCCCAGAGGGAGTGAAGCTAACGGGCAATGATCAAGTGATCTCTCTCCTGCCATCCATCTCCATCCTCTGATCAACAGAGGCTAGGGACACCATTCTTTATGCTTCCTGGCTAATAGACATTTATGGACGTAGCCACCATGAATTTTTCCAGTTCCCTTTTAAACATTGTTATAGTCCCAGCCTTCACAACCTCCTCAGGTAAGGAGTGCCACAAGTTGACTGTGCCCTGTGTGAAGAAGAACTTCCTTTTATTTGTTTTAAACCTGCTACCTATTAATTTCATTTGGTGACCTCTAGTTCTTGTATTATGGGAATAAGTAAATAACTTTTCCTTATCCACTTTCTCCACATCACTCATGATTTTATAGACCCCTATCATATCCCCCCTTAGTCTCCTCTTTTCCAAGCTGAAGAGGCCTAGCCTCTTTAATCTTTCCTCATATGGGACCCTCTCCAAACCCCTAATCATTTTAGTTGCCCTTTTCTGAACCTTTTCTAGTGCTAGAATATCTTTTTTGAGGTGAAGAGACCACATCTGTACACAGTATTCGAGATGTGGGCATACCATGGATTTATATAAGGGCAATAATATATTCTCAGTCTTATTCTCTGTCCCCTTTTTAAGGATTCCTAACATCCTCTTTGCTTTTTTGACCACTTCTGCACACTGCGTGGACATCTTCAGAGAACTATCCACGATGACGCCAAGATCTTTTTCCTGACTCGTTGTAGCTAAATTAGCCCCCATCATATTGTATGTATAGTTGGGGTTATTTTTTCCAATGTGCATTACTTTACATTTATCCACATTACATTTCATTTGCCATTTTGTTGCCCAATCACTTCATTTTGTGAGATCTTTTTGAAGTTCTTCACAATCTGCTTTGGTCTTAACTATCTTGAGTAGTTTAGTATCATCTGAAAACTTTGCCACCTCACATTTTACCCCTTTCTCCAGATCATTTATGAATAAATTGAATAGAATTGGTCCTAGGACTGACCCTTGGGGAACTCCACTAGTTACCCCTCTCCATTCTGAGAACTTACCATTAATTCCTAACCTTTGTTCCCTGTCTTTTAACCAATTCTCAATCCATGAAAGGACCTTCCCTTTTATCCCATGACAGCTTAATTTATGTAAGAGCCTTTGTTGAGGGACCTTGTCAAAGGCTTTCTGGAAATCTAAGTACACTATGTGCACTGAATCCCCCTTGTCCACATGTTTGTTGACCCCTTCAAAGAACTCTAATAGATTAGTAAGACACGATTTCCTTTACAGAAACCCTGTTGACTATTGCTCAACAGTTTATGTTTTTCTATGCGTCTGACAATTTTATTCTTAACTATTGTTTCGACTAATTTGCCCAGTACCGACGTTAGACTCACTGGTCTGTAATTGCCGGGACCACCTCTAGAGCCCTTTTTAAATATTGGTGTTACATTAGCTAACTTCCAGTCATTGGGTACTGAAGCCGATTTAAAAGACAGGTTACAAACCTTAGTTAATAGTTCCGCAACTTCACATTTGAGTTCTTTCAGAACTCTTGGGTGAATGCCATCTGGTCCTGGGGACTTGTTAATGTTGAGTTTATCAATTAATTCCAAAACCTCCTCTAGTGACACTTCAATCTGTGACAATTCCTCAGATTTGTCACCTACAAAGGATGGCTCAGGTTTGGGAATCTCCCTAACATCCTCAGCCGTGAAGACTGAAGCAAAGAATTCATTTAGTTTCTCCGCAATGACTTTATCGTCTTTAAGCGCTCCTTTTGTATCTCGATCGTCAAGGGGCCCCACTGCTTATTTAGCAGGCTTCCTGCTTCTGATGTACTTAAAAAACATTTTGTTATTACCTTTGGAGTTTTTGGCAAGCCGTTCTTCAAACTCTTCTTTGGCTTTTCATATTACACTCTTGCACTTAAGCTGGCAGTGTTTGTGCTCCTTTCTATTTGCCTCACTAGGATTTGACTTCCACTTTTTAAAGGAAGTCTTTTTCTCTCTCACTGCTTCTTTTACATGGTTGTTAAGCCACGGTGGCTCTTTTTTAGTTCTTTTACTGTGTTTCTTAATTTGGGGTATACATTGAAGTTGGGCCTCTATTATAGTGTCTTTAAAAAGCGCCCATGCAGCTTGCAGGGATTTCACTTTAGTCACTGTACCTTTTAACTTTTGTTTAACTTACCCCCTCATTTTTGCATAGTTCCCCATTTTTAAATTAAATGCCACAGTGTTGGGCTGTTGAGATGTTCTTCCCACCACAGGGATGTTAAATGTTATTATATTATGGTCACTATTTCCAAGCGGTCCTGCTATAGTTACCTCTTGGACCAGCTCCTGTGCTCCACTCAGGATTAAATCTAGAGTTGCCTCTCCCCTTGTGGGTTCCCGTACCAGCTGCTCCATGAAGCAGTCATTTAAAGTATCGAGACATTTTATCTCTTCATTTCGTCCTGAAGTGACATGTTCCCAGTCAGTATGGGGATAATTGAAATCCCCCACTATTATTGGGTTCTTAATTTTGATAGTCTCTCTAATTTCCCTTAGCATTTCATCATCACTATTACTGTCCTGGTCAGGTGGTCGATAATAGATCCCTGATGTTATATTTTTATTAGAGCATGAAATTTCTATCCATAGCGATTCTATGGAACATGTGGATTCGCTTAAGATTTTTACTTCATTTGAATCTACATTTTCTTTCACATATAGTGCCACTCCTCCCCCTGCACAACCTGTTCTGTCCTTCCGATATATTTTGTACCCCGGAATGATTGTGTCCCATTGATTGCTCTCAGTCCACCAGGTTTCTGTGATGCCTATTATATCAATAGCCTCCTTTATCACAAGGCACTCTAGTTCAACTATCTTATTATTTAGACTTCTAGCATTTGTGTACAGGTACTTTAAAAACTTCTCCCTGTTTATTTGTCTGCCCTTTTCTGATGTGCCAGATTCTTTTTTATGTGACTGTTTATCATGTGATCTCGCCCTTACATTATCCTCTTCCATCCTCTGCTCCTGACTATAACTTGGAGATTCTCTATCATCAGACTCTCCCCTAAGAGAAGGCTGTGTCCAATCCACATGCTTCTCTGCAGCAGTCAGCTTTCCCCCATCTCCTATTTTAAAAACTGCTCTACAACCTTTTTAATGTTTAGTGCCAGCAATCTGGTTCCACTTTGGTTTAGGTGGAGCCCATCTCTCCTGTATAGGCTCCCCACATCCCAAAAGTTTCCCCAGTTCCTAATGAACGTAAACCCCTCCTCTCTACACCATCATCTCATCCACGCATTGACACTCTGAAGCTCTGCCTGCCTACCTGGCCCTGTGCGTGGAACTGGGAGCATTTCTGAGAACGCCACCATAGAGGTCCTGGATTTCAGTCTCTTCCCTAGCAGCCTAAATTTGGCTTCCAGGACATCTCTCCTACCCTCCCCTATGTCATTGGTACCTACATGTACCACAATCACCAGCTCCTCCCCAGCACTACACATAAGTCTGTCTAGATGCCTCGAGAGATCCGCAACCTTCGCACCAGGCAGGCAAGTCACCATATGGTTCTCCCGGTCATCACAAACCAGCTATCTATGTTTCTAATGATTGAATCTCCCATTACTAACACCTGCCTTTTCCTAGAAGCTGGAGTTCCCTCCCCTGGAGAGGTAACCTCAGTGCGAGCGGCAACCCCAGCACCATCTGGAAGGAGGGTCCCAACTATGGGAAGGTTTCCCTCTGCTCCCATTGACTGCTCTGCTTCCCTGGGCCTTTCTTCATCCTCAACAGCACAGAGGCTGTCTGAGCGGAGGTGGGACAATTCTACAGTGTCCCGGAAAGCCTCATCGACATACCTCTCTGCCTCCCTTAGCTCCTCCAGTTGTGCCACGCTGGCCTCCAAAGTCCGTACGTGGCCAGGAGCTCCTTGGACCGACTGCACACATACGCCACCCGCCCACAGGGCAGGTAATCATACATACTACACTCAGCACAATAAACTGGATAGTCCCCACTCTGCTGCTGGGCTTCTGCCTGCATTGTCTCCTAGTTAATGGAAGGGGTTTTGGAATATGGTTTGGATTATAGGTTTTAAGGGGACTACAGGGGAACAGGTAGGACCGACAAGGGACCCCCCCTCCCTTCCCAACTCCCTTGCAAAACTCCCTGTTAGCAGCCTCTGGTTGCAAGTTCCCTGGTCGCTTGTGTGCGGCTTTATAAAGCCCTGGCCTGAGTTAATGCCCCGCCCACTGATTAAGGCTCAGTAGGGCTGTCAATTAATCACAGTTAAATCATGCAATTAACTAAAAAAAATTAATTGCAATTAAAAAAATTAATCGTGCTTAATCACAGCTTTAAGCACGTTGTTAAACAACAGAATACCAACTGAAATTTATTAAATATTTTTGGATGTTTTTCTACATTTTCACATATATTTACTTCAATTACAACACAGCATACAGAGTGTACAGTGCTCACTTGATATGACTTGTATTACAAATATTTGCACTGTGAATACAATAAAAGAAATAATATTTTTCAGTTTGCCTCATACAAGTCCTGTAGTGCATTCTCTTTAGGGATGGTGTCCCTAGCCTCTGTCTGCCAGAAGCTGGGAATAGGTGACGGGATGGATCACTTGATGATTCCCTGCTCTGTCCATTCCCTCTGGGGCACCTGGCACCGGCCGCTGTCAGCAGACAGGATACTGGGCTAGATGGACCTTTGGTCTGACCCAGTGTGGCCGTTCTTATGTTATCATGAAAGTGCAATTTACAAATGTAGATTTTTTTTGTTACATAACTGCACTCAAAAAGAAAACAACGTAAAACTTTAGAGCCTACAAGTCCACTTAGGCCAACTTCTTGTTCAGCCAATCGCTAAGACAAACAAGTGTGTTCACTTTTGTGGGAGATAATGTAGCCCATTTCTTGTTTACAATGTCACCTGAAAGTAAGAACAGGTCTTCGCATGGGACTTTTGTAGCCAGCGTTGCCAGGCATTTACGTGCCAGATATATTAAACATTTGTATGTTAGATATGCACCTCTACCCTGACATAAGGAGACCTGATATAACACGAATTCGAATATAACGCGGTAAAGCAGTGCTCTGGAGGGGCGGGGCTGCGCACTCCGGCGGATCAAAGCAAGTTTGATATAACACGGTTTCACCTATAACGCGGTAAGATCTTTTGGCTCCCGAGGGCAGCGTTACATCGGGGCAGAGGGGTAGTAAACATTTCAGCCACCATTCCAGAGGACACGTTTCCATGCTGATGATGCTCATTAAAAAAGATAACTCATTAATTAAATTTGTGACTGAACTCCTTGGGGAAGAACTGTATGTCTCCTGCTCTGTTTTACCCGGATTCTGCTCGGATGATTTAGTTGGGGATTGGTCCTGCTTTGAGCAGGGTTTGGACTAGATGACCTCCTGAGGTCCCTTCCAACCCTGACATTCTGTGATTCTATATTTCATGTTATAGCAGTCTCCGATAATGACCCAGTACATAAAATCCTAGAAGATTAGGGTCAGATGAGACATCTCGAGGTCATCTAGTCCAACCCCCTGCTCAAGGCAGGACCAATCCCCAACTAAATCATCCCAGCCAGGGCTTGGTCAAGAGTGACCTTAAAAACAGCTAAGGAAGGAGATTCCACCACCTCCCTAGGGAACCCATTCCAGTGCTTTACCACCCTCCTAGTGAAATAGTATTTCCTAATATCCAACCTAAACCTCCCCCACTGCAACTTGAGACCATTGCTCCTTGTTCTGTCATCTGCCACCACTGAGAACTGTCTAGATCCATCCTCCCTGGAACCCCCTTTCAGGTAGTTGAAAGCAGCTATCAAATCCCCCCTTACTCTTCTGCAGACTAAACAATCCCAGTTCCCTCCGCCTCTCCTCATAAGTCATGTGCTCCAGCCCCCGAACCATTTTTTTTGCCCTCCGCTGGACTCTCTCCAATTTTGCCACATCCTTCTTGTAGTGTGGGGCCCAAAACTGGACACAGTACTCCAGATGAGGCCTCACCAATGTTGAAAAGAGGGGAATGATCACACCCCTCAATCTGCTGGCAACGCTCCTACTTATACAGCCCAATATGCTGTTAGCCTTCTTGGTAACAAGGTCACACTGCTGACTCATATCCAGCTTCTCGTCCACTGTAACCCCTAGGTCCTTCTCTGCAGAACTGCTGCCTAGCCATTCGGTCCCTAGTCTGTAACAGTGCATGGGATTCTTCTGTCCGAAGTGCAGGACTCTGCACTTGTCCTTGTTGAACCTCATCAGGTTTCTTTTGGCTGAATCCTCCAATTTGTCTAGGTCACTCTGGACCCTTCCTGAGGGTGCATCCATCCCATCATCCAGATCATTAATAAAGATGTTGAACAAAACCGGCCCCAGGACCGACTCCTTGGGCACGCCACTTGATACCAGCTGCCAACTAGACATGGAGCCATTGATCACTACCCGTTGAGCCCAACAATCTAGCCAGCTTTCTATCCACCTTATAGTGCTGGCAAGAATACTGTGGGAGACCGTATCAAAAGCTTTGCTAAAGTCAGGATATATCATGTTCACTGCTATCCCCACATTCACAGAGCCAGTTATCTCATCATTGAAGGCAATCAGGTTGGTCAGGCATGACTTGCCCTTGGTGAATCCGTGTTGACTGCTCCTGATCACTTTCCTCTCCTCCAAGTGCTTCAAAATGGATTCCTTGAGGACCTGCTCCAAGATTTTTCAAGGGACTAAGGTGAGGCTGACCAGTCTGTTCATTTTAAGAACACTTTCACTGCAGATTTGACAGAACGCAAAGAAGGTACTAATGTGAGATTTTTAAAACGATAGCTACAGCACTCGACTCAAGGTTTAAGAATCTGAAGTGCCGACTGAAATCTGATTGTGACGGGGTGTGGAGCACCCTTTTAGAAGTCTTAAAAGAGCAACGCTCCAATGAGGAAACTACAGAACCCGAACCACCAAAAAATCAACCTTCTGCTGGGGGCATATGATTCAGATGATGAAAATGACCATGCATCGGTCCGCACTGCTCTGGATGGTTATCGAGCAGAACCTGTCATCAGCATAGACACGTGTCCCCTGGAATGGTGGTTGAAGTGTGAAGGGACATAAGAATCTTTAGCGCATCTGGCATGTAAATATCTTGCTATGCCACCTACAACAGTGTCATGTGAATGCCTGTTCTCACTTCCAGGTGACATTGTAAACAGGAAGGAGGCAGCATTATCTCCTGCAAATTGTAACCAACCTTGTTTGTCTGAGCGATTGGCTGACCAAGGAGTAGGACTGAGTGGACTTGTAGGCTCTAAAATTTTACATTGTTTTATTTTTGAATGCAGTTATTTTTGTACATAATTCTACATTTTGTAAGTTCAACTTTCAGGATAAAGAGATTGCACTGCAGTACTTGTAATGGGGGAATTGAAAAATACTATTTCTTGTTTTTTTATAGTGCAAATATTTGTAATAAAAAAAAATAAAGTGAGCACTGTACAATTTGTATCCTGTGTTGTAACTGAAATCAATATATTTGAAAACATCCAAAAACATTTAAATAAATTGAATTCTATTATTATTTAACAGTGTGATTAATCGCAATTAGTGTTTTTAATTCCTTGACAGCCCTAATAAACAGTGATGTGGCAAAATTTGTAGATGATACAAAACTACTCAAGATAGTTAAGTCCCAGGCAGACTGTGAAAAGTTACAAGGGGATCTCACAAAAGTGGGTGACTGGGCAACAAAACGACAGACGAAATTTAATGTTGACAAATGCAAAGTAATGCACATGGGAAAGCAATCTCAACTCTACATATAAAATGATGGGGTCTAAATTAGCTGTTTTCACTCAAGAAAGAGACCTTGGAGTCATTGTGGATAGTTCTCTGAAAACATCCACTCAATGTGCAGTGGCAGTGTCAAAAAAGCGAACAGAATGTTGGGAATCATTAAGAAAGGGATAGATAATAAGACAGAAAATATCAAATTGCCTCTATATAAATCCGTGGTACGCCCACACCTTGAATACTGCGTGCAGATGTGGTCGCCCCATCTCAAAAAAGATATTTTGGAATTGGAAAAGGTTCAGAAAAGGGCAACAAAAATGATGAGGGGTGTGGAACAGCTTCCGCATGATGAGAGATTAATAAGACTGGGACTTTTCAGCTTGGAAAAGGAACGACTAAGGTGAGATATGACAGAGGTCTATAAAATCATGGTTAGTGTGGAGAAAGTCAAAAAGGAAGTGGTATTTACTCCTTCTCATAACCAAGAACTAGGGGTCACCAAATGAAATTGGTAATAAAGGTAATAACTGGAGATATACCTATCTCCTAGAACTGGAAGGGATCTTGAAAGGTCATCGAGTCCAGCCCCCTGCCTTCACTAGCAGGACCAAATTGATGGGCAGCAGGTGTAACACATACAAAAGGAAGTATTTTTTCACACAACGCACAATCAACCTGTGGAACTCCTTGCCAGAGGATGTTGCGAAGGCCAAGACTATAACAGGGTTCAACAAAGAACTAGATAAATTCATGGAGGATAGATCCATCAGTGGCTGTCAGCAAGGATGGGCAGGGATGGTGTCCCTAACCTCTGTTTGCCAGAAGCTGGGAATGGGCGACAGGGGATGGATCATTTGGCAATTCCCTGCTCTGTTTATTCCCTCGGGGGCACCTGGCATTGGCCACTGTTGGTAGACAGGATACTGGGCTAGATGGTGTGACGGTGCTGCCCGTGGGAGCCAGCTGAGGTCACTCAATTAGGGTGAACTGCAAACAAAACGGGGCAGACAGACCCCAAACATTGGTGGATATTCCACTGTTGGTAGACAAGATACTGGGCTAGATGGACCTTTGGTCTGACCCAGTGTGGCTGCTCTTATGTACTGCAGAGCCGTGGCACCGCCCCCCGACAGAGTCTCCCCACCGCCTGGAACAACCTGGGCCCCTGCCCCACCCATCAGTGCCAGGCCCAAGGAGGGTCTCAGCCACATCCCGGATCACTACCCACCAGTGCCAGTCAGAAGCTGGTCAGCCCTGGGAATGGTCTCAAGGACCAGGGAAATCCCCTCCCGCTCTGTGTGTGACGATCCTATGAAACTCACTGCCACTAGACACAAAGGGGCCGGCGCTTAGAGTCAAGGAGGGATGGGGCATTTCTCTAACGCTGGAGATGGGAATGCCAATGTGGGGGGGAGGGGAGGAACTGCCAGCCTGGTGGGTTCCCAGAGACCCCCTGCTAGGTCCCAGCCCTCGCTGCCTACCTGGATCCGGCTGTTGCCCCAGTCGGCTACGATGATGTTGCCGTTGGAGTCGACGGCCACGCCGGTGGGGGCGTTGAACTGCCCGTTTCCCTCCCCGTGGGAGCCGAACTTGAAGAGGAACTCGCCGTCGGCGCTGTACACCTGGGGGAGAGGGGCTCGTCACCCCGCTAGCCCCTGACCCACCCGGCTGGGAAGAGGCTATGAGCCATGCTGGAACCTGGAGGGGGCGTTGGCTCAATGGAGGGCCGCCAAGGGCTGGGGAGCCCCCGGAGCGTGGCACTTGGGCAGGCTGAGGGGCTGGGGGGGCCTGGCCGCCACTGGGGAACAGGCTGCAAGGGAGAGGCCAACTCCACACTCCAGAGCAGACGGGCCGGGCGGCAACCTCATAACCGCTGCTGCTCTGGGCTCCCCAAGGACGCCCCACGCTGAGGCTGGGGACTGACGAACCCGGCACTGCCCTGAGCTGCAGGGCTCCCAGCTGGGGGGAGGAGGGATCTGAGGCTCCCGGTTGGGTGTGGGGGAGAGGGGCCTGCAGCTCCCAGCTGCGTGGTGGGGGGCGGGGGCCTGCGGCTCCCAACTAGGCCTGCGGCTCCTGGCTGGGGGTGGTGGTGGGGGCCTGTGGCTCCCAGCTGGGCGAGGGGGAGGGGCCTGTGGCTCCCAGCTGGGCAGGGGAGGGCCCTGCGGTTTCCGGCTGCGTGGTGGGGGGCGGGGGCCTGCGGCTCCCAGCTGGGTGAGGGGGAGGGGCCTGTGGCTCCCAGCTGGGCGGGGGGGAGGGGCCTGTGGCTCCCAGCTGGACAGGGGAGAGGCCTGTGGCTCCTGGCTGGGTGGCGGGGGGGTGGTGGCTGCAGCTCCCGGCTGCGTGGTGGGGGGTGGGGGTCTGTGGCTCCCAGCTGGGCGGGGGGGATGGGCCTGCGGCTCTCAGCTGGGCAGGGGAGGGGCCTGTGGCTCCCGGCTGCGTGGTGGGGGGCGGGGGCCTGTGGCTCCCGGCTGCGTGGTGGGGGGTGGGGGTATGTGGCTCCCAGCTGGGTGGGGGGGAGGGGCCTGTGGCTCCCAGCTGGGCAGGGGAGGGGCCTGTGGCTCCCAGCTGGGCGAGGGGGAGGGGCCTGTGGCTCCCAGCTGGGTGAGGGGGAGGGGCCTGTGGCTCCCAGCTGGGCAGGGGAGGGGCCTGTGGCTCCCAGCTGGGCGAGGGGGAGGGCCCTGCGGCTCCCAGCTGGACAGGGGAAGGGCCTGTGGCTCCCAGCTGGGCGAGGGGGAGGGGCTTGTGGCTCCCAGCTGGGCGAGGGGGAGGGGCCTGTGTCTCCCAGCTGGACAGGGGAGGGGCCTGTGGCTCCCAGCTGGGCGAGGGGGAGGGCCCTGTGTCTCCCAGCTGGGCAGGGGAGGGGCCTGTGGCTCCCAGCTGGGTGAGGGGGAGGGGCCTGTGGCTCCCAGCTGGACAGGGGAAGGGCCTGTGGCTCCTGGCTGGGTGGCGGGGGGGTGGCTGCAGCTCCCAGCTAGGCTGTGGTGGGGAGGGCAGCAGGACACAGCTCCCCGGGATGCGCTGGGCAGAGCTCAGCCAGGACGCAGGCAGACAGAGCCCAGGGGCGCTGAGGCAGCGTATGAGGAGGGAGAGTGTGAAGGGTCCCTCCCAGGGCCCATCCTGTGGCTAGAGGCCAGGGCAGGGACAAGGCCCGACTCACCTTCACCGAGTGGTTGTGGAAGTCGGTCACCACAATCTCGTTCTTGTTGTTAACAGCGACGAAGTGGGGCCCTAGGAGGAGAGAAGGAAACCCCTGAACCTGCCTCAGCACACGGGGCAGGAGCCATCCGGGGGCAGCAGGGGCAGGGGAACGATCGCCTGGCTCATGGCACAGCAGGTCTGTCCCCCCATCGAATGCCCACTCTCCTGGGGATGGGGCAGGGAGGGTAACACCGGGGGCAGTGGAGGTTAATGCACGGTGAATGCTGTCAGAGCAGCTGGTGAGCCTGGGCACTGGGCTGGACGTGTGGGGAGGGGCAGTTAGTGACCACAGCAGCTGCCAGACCCATTAGAGAGGGACAGACCACAGCAGGAAACACCAGCCGGGCAGGGCTTCATGGCCATTCGCAGAAGACAAGTGCTGAGAAAGGAGAGAAAAGAACCCAGGAGTTCTGGCTCCCAGCCCCCTCCTGCTCTAACCACCAGATCCCACTCTCCTCCCAGCTGGGAGAGAATCCAGGAATCCTGGCTCCTGGTCCCCCCCCCGCTCTAACTACTAGACACCACTACCCCCCCCCCCAGCCAGGATAGAACCTGCTCCCCCACCCCACCTCAACCCACCCGACCCCACTCCTCTCCCAGCTCAGATAGAACCCAGGAGTCCTGGCTCCCAGCCCCTCCGCTCTAACCACTAGACCCCACTGCCTCCCACAGCCAGGGAGAGAACCCAGGAGTCCTGGCGCCCAGCCCCTCCCGCTCTAACCCACCAACCCCCACTTCCCTCACAGATAGGAGAGAACCCAGGAGTCCTGGCTCCCAGCCCCCTGCTCTAACCCCCCACTCCGTTCCCAGACAGGAAAGAACCCAGGAGTCCTGGCCCCCAGTCTCGCACCTAGGCCACGAGTGTGCGCTGCCTGTCCAAGCGCCCTGCAGCCCAGAGGAGTGGAGGTCCCCGAACTCACCAGGCTGGTGCAGCAGGAAGCCAAGACATGCAGTAGTAAGGACCTGCTGGTCGAGGTATTACCATCAAGGGTACCTGCAAACTGCCGCTCCGCCGTCCCGCGGCCGCCAAACTTGGTCACCAGCTTCCCATTGGACTGGAAGATGAAGACGCAGCAGGCCTTGTTGTCCACCACGATGATGTGGCCATTGCGGTCCACGGCCACGCCCTTAGGGCCCATCAGCCGCCCAGACCCAATCTTCGTCTGCAGCGGCAGGGAGCGGGACATTGGATCACGTGGCCTGGGGACTGGAACCTGTAAGAGCCCTGCCTCCCTCCACCCAGCCCTGTGTCTCGAACGGGAACAACCTCCAGCCCCAGGGCTGGCGTGTCCCCAATAACCTGTCCCTGAGGAACGGCCCCCGGGCTGGGGGCTAGGGCCCACTATTCAACCCCTCGGGTGCTCTGCTGGCTCGTTATGGGGCACAAGAACAGCCCTACTAGGCCAGACCAAAGGTCCAACTAGCCCAGTATCTGTCTACCGACAGTGGCCAATGCCAGGTGCCCGAGAAGGTGTGAAGCTAACAGGGAGTCACCAAGTGATCCATCCCCAGTCACCCATTCCCAGCTTCTGGCGAACAGAGGCTAGGGACACCATCCCTGCCCAGCCTGGCTAATAGCCATTGATGGACCTGTCCACCAGGAACTTACCTAGTTCTTTTTTGAACCCTGTTATAGTCTTGGCCTTCACAACATCCTCTGGCAAAGAGCTTCACAGACTGACTGTGTGTTGTGTGAAAAACCACTTCCTTTTCTTTGTTTTAAACCTGCTGCCTACTAATGTCATTCGGTGACCCCTAGTTCTTGTGTTATGAGAAGGAGTAAATACCACTTCCTTATTGACTTTTTCCACACCAGTCATGATTTTATAGACTTCTATCATATCCCCCCTTAGTCATCTCTTTTCCAAGCTGAAAAGTCCCAGTCTTATTAATCTCTCCTCATGTGGCAGCCGTTCCATACCCCTATCATTTTTATTGCCCTTTTCTGAACCTCTTCCAATTCCAAAAGATCTTTTATGAGATGAGGTGACCACAACTGCACGCGGTATTCAAGCTGTGGGTGTACCATGGATTTATATAGAGGCAACATGATATTTTCTGTCTTACTATCTGTCCCTTTCTTTATGATTCCCAACATTCTGTTCGCTTTTTTGACTGTCGCTGCACATTGAGTGGATGTTTCGAGAGAACAATCCACAATGACTCCGAGATCTCTTTATTGAGTGGTAACAGCTAACTCAGACCCCATCATTTTATACGTATAGTTGGGATTATAAAAACAACGAGTCCTTGTGGCACTTTACAGACTAACAAATTTATTTGGGCATAAGCTTTCGTGTGCTAGAACCCACTTCATCAGACGCATGCAGTGGGAAATACAGTAGCAGGTATATGCACACAGTACATGAAAAGATAGGAGTTGCCTTACCAAGTGGGGGGTCAGTGCTAACGAGCCAATTCAATTAAAGTTGGAAGTTGGCTGTTCTCAACAGTTGACAAGAAAGGGTGGAAATCAGTTTTGTGGGGTTAATGAGGCTAATGTAATCAGGGTGGCCCATTTCAAACAGTTGACAAGAAGGTGGGAGTATTTAGCTGGGGGAAATTAGTTTTTGTAATAACAACAAGGAGTCTTTGTGGCACCTTAGAGACTAACAAATTGATTTAGTTTTTGTATTGATTAGTTGGGATTATGTTTTCCAACGTGCATTACTTCGCACTTCTCAACCCTGAATTTCATCTGCCATTTTGTTGCCCACTCACCCAGTTTTGTGGGATCTCTTTGTAGCTCTTCGCAGTCTGCTTTGGTCTTAACTATCTTGAGCAGTTTAGTATCATCTGCAAACTTTGCCACCTCACTGTTTACCCCTTTCTCCACATCATTTAGGAATAAGTTAAATAGGACTGGGCCCCGTACAGACCCCTGGGGGACACCACAATTTACCTCTCTCCATTCTGAAAACTGACCATTTATCCCTACCCTCTAATTCCCTGTCTTTTAACCAGTTACCAATCCGTGTCTGACAATTCTGCTCTCTACTATAGTTTCAACCAGTTTGCCCGGTACTGAAGTCAGGCTGTAATGGCCAGGGGCACCTCTGGAGCCCTTTTTAAATATTGGCATCACATTAGCTAACTTCCAGTCATCTGGTACAGAAGCGGATTTAAACGATAGGTAACAGACCACAGTTAGCAGTTCTGCAATTTCACATCTGAGTTCCTTCAGAACTCTTGGGTGAATCCCATCTGGGCCACGCATCATGGTCCATGGACATGCATCCGACGAAGTGGGTATTCACCCACGAAAGCTCATGCTCCAAAACGTCTGTTAGTCTAGAAGGTGCCACAGGATGCTTTGCTGCCCATCTGGGCCTGTGACTTGTTACTGTTTAGTGTATCAATTTGTTCCCAAACCTCCACTAATGACCCCTCAGTCTGGGACAGTTCCTCAGATTTGCCCTCCTGCTCAGCTCCTGGTTCAGGGGGCCCTAGTGGCAGAGTTCCACAGGCCAGTTGCGAAGCGGGGTTTCGAACTGTTTCCTTTGCCCCAGAATACATATGCTCCCTGTCAGGGTCTCCCCTTCATGCCAGGGGAAGGGAGACACCCAAACCCACCTTCTCTGCCCCAGGCAGGTCTTTCTCTCCCTTGATCACGTCCCCTGTGGGCACTAACCAGCCCGCCTGGTCACGCCTCTGCCCTGCCCTCTCACCTTGAACTTGCCCTCGGGGGAGAAGATGCTGACCCAGCGGTTGTCGTAGTCAGCGATGATGATGTCCCCGTTCATGTCGACCGTGACGCCGGTAGGGCGCTGAAGCTGCCCAGGGGAGCGGCCCCGCATGCCGAAGCGCAGCCGGAACTGACCCTCGTTGGAGAAGACCTAGCGGGGGCAGAGCAGGGCAGTCAGTGCGGGGGAAGCTGGGGTGTAAGGGCAGGAGCCGACGAGTCCCTACCTGCACACACTGGTTATTGCTGTCAGCCACGACGATGCGACCAGAGCTGGAGGTGGAGATGCCCTGCAGGTTGGTGAATTCCCCCTTCTCCCGGCCTCGGCTTCCTACAGGCAGAGCACAGGGTGAGGGTGTGATGTTATTGATATAAACTGGGACCATATAGAACGTGGGTTGCAACCAAGGTCCTGTAGTGACACCAAATCCTATGTAAAGGGGGTCATATAAGGTGTCTAAGACCAAGTTATGAGTTACTGGTTAGTATTATGCTGTCTGTGTGTCTGTATCATTTTGTAGTTGAAGTTATAAGGATTGGCTCTATACTGTTTATATTTCAAACTTGTGCTGTGTTACTGGGAGAGATCCCAGACAAGTGGGTGTTAGCTCTGCTTAGCCTGCCTGACGGCCCATCAAGGACCATCAGCTACACAAATTGACCCATTGAGAGGAGGCAGATACGCCTTGTGACTCAGCAGGGTGTGCAGAAACTGGCCCATGTGACTCCAAACTCCATTTTGCTGTAATTTTCCACAGTAAGAACAAAGAAGTGTTCTTACACCTGGAAGAGCCTATATAAGGCTGATGCCTCATCTCCATCTGGTCTTCAGTCCTGCTTCCTACCTCTGGAGGGACTTTGCTACAAGCTGAAGCTCTACACAAGGGACTGATGACCCATCCCAGCGGGGGATGCTCCAGAGACTTGATTTAAACCTGCAGTTTACTCCATCACTGCTACAATCCTGAACTAAGAACTTTGCCATCACTGTATGGAATTGATTCCATTTAACCAATTCTGGCTCTCATCTCTATCTTTTTCCCTTTATGAATAAACCTTTAGATTTTAGATTCTAAAGGATTGGCAACAGCGTGATTTGTGGGTAAGATCTGATGTGTATATTGACCTGGGTCTGGGACTTGGTCCTTTGGGATCGAGAGAACCTTTTTCTTTTACTGGGGTGTTGGTTTTCATAACCTTTCAGCCCCAGGACAAGTGGAACTGGTGTTGATACTGGAAGACTGGAGTGTCTAAGGAAATTGCTTGTGTGACTTGTGGTTGGCCAGTGGGGTAAAACCGAAGCCATTTTTGTCTGGCTGGTTTGGTGCCTTAGAGGTGGAAAAACCCCAGCCTAGGGCTGTGACTGCCCTGTTTGAGCAATTAGTCCTGAATTGGCACTCTCAGTTGGGTCCCTCTAGAACTGCAGAGGGGCTTCAGCCGGGGCAACCAGGCAGGAGGGGTACATGGAGCAGGCACAGAATCACAGCAGGGTAGGACCAGAGGGACTCGAGAGGTCAGCTAGCCTAGTCCCCTGCATTCAGGGAAGGACCATCCCTGACAGGTGTTTGTCTAACCTCCCTGGGCAATTTATTCCAGTGCTTAGCCACCCAGACAGGAAGCTTTTCCTAACGTCCAACCTAAACCACCCTTGCTGCAATTTAAGCCCATTGCTTCTCATCCTGTCCTCAGAGATTAACAAGAACAATTCTACTCCCTCCTCCTTGGAGCAACCTTTTTCATAGAATCATAGAATGTCAAGGACTTCAGCAAGTATCTAGTCCAATCCCCTGCTCAAAGCAGGACCAATCCCCAGACAGATTTTTGCCCCAGATCCCAAGTGGCCCCCTCAAGGATTGAACTCACAACCCTGGGTTTAGCAGGCCAATGCTCAAACCACTGAGCTATACCTGAAAACTGCTATCAGGTCCCCTCTCAGTCTTCTCTTCTCCAGACTAAACAAACCCAATTTTTCATCTTCCCCCATAGGTCATGTTTTCTAGACCTTTCATCATTTTTGTTGCTCTTTGGACTTTCTCCAATTTGTCCACATCTTTCCTGAAATGTGTCGCCCAGAATTGGACACAATACTCCAGCTAAGGCCTAGTCAGAGGCAGAAGAATTACTTCTCGTGTCTTGCTTACAACACTCCTGCTAATGCATACCAGAATGATGTTCACTTTTGTTGCACCAGTGTTACACTATTTAGCTTGTGATCCACTCTGACCCCCAGATCCCTTTCCGCAGTGCTCCTCCCTAGGCAGTCATTTCCCATTTGGATGTGTGCAACTGATTGTTCCTTCCTAAGGGGAGTCCTTTGTATTTGTCCTTATTGAATTTCATCCTACGTACTTCAGACCATTTCTCCAGTTTGTCCACAAAGGCTGTAAGTGCACTCCCTACCCCAGCATCCAAATCACTAATGAGGAATCGAACAGCACCAGACCCAGGACAGACCCCAGCGGACCCCACTCGATGTGCTGTCACATTCCCCAGGGTACAATCTGGATATGTCCTTCCAGCTCGGAGTACGGCTTCCAAGAAGTTGCGCACTTCACCTCACAGGTGGTTTATCTAAGCACTTCTCCCTAGTTTACTTATGAGAAGGCCATTGAGACAGTAAGAAAAGCCTCACTAAAGCCGAGATAGGTCACATCTCCCGTAGCCCCACAGCCATAAGGCTTGTTATCCTGTCAGAGAAGGTTGGTTTGACACGATTTGTTCTTGGCTAATCCAGGTTGACTGTTCCTTATCGCCTTATTCTCTTCTAGATGCTTACAAACCAATTATTTGCTCCGTTTACCTCTCCGGGTCCTGAGGTTAAGCTGACTTGTCTGTAATTCACTGGGTCATTCCCCTTTTTATAGATAGGTCCTGATGTGATGGACTGTGCTGGCTGGCTGGAGCCCGGGCCCACAGAGAGGCCCAGAAGACACGTGCCCAGACATCTGGCACCTAGCACCCAACGCTCAGGGATGGGCCCCCCTCGACAGGCAGCCAGCCGGTGTGACCAGCTGGACAGCAAAGGCAGAGGAGGGGACGGGGGGTGTTAAGGATGGGTGGCACAAGGACACGCTCCTGGAGGGGATTACAGAGGGGCCGGGGGGCTCTGGGCTCTGTTTCGACCTGGCACTAACCCAGGACTCTCTGCGCTGGGTCCAGACCCCCAGGTACCCCCCTGCTGTTCCCACAGGCAGAGTCACTGCAGAGTCAGGCCGGAGGGTGCCTGGCTCCCCTTGAATACAAGTCTCCCGCTGGGGTCCCACCAGAGGCACTCGCTGAGGGGGCTCCCGGCATATCGTGGGGTCTGGGGGCTCCGAGGGTCAGCCCCTGGGGGAGGAGCCAAGGGGCTGACCCCAGCGAGTGTGATCAGGAGGGGGCTGACGCCCTGCAGGGGTCTGCTAGCAGCTGTCCTGGAGCTGGCACAGGGCACTGGCCTGTGGATCCCTGACAACTATATTTGACCATTTCCAGTTTCTGGGATCTCTCCGGTCCTCCAGAAGATCTCCAAGCTCCTGGCCATTGATTCGGAGATCTCTTTAGCCGGCTCCTGGAGTGTTCTAGGGTGAGTTTCATAGGGCCCTGACGACTGGAAGACATTTAACCTGTCTACAATCTTATGTTGCTTTTTGCCTATCCTCAGAGCTAGCCTGGGCTCCTGCCACATTCACACTGAGGCTGGCTATGTTCACCATCTGACCACTGCTAAGGTGTGACCATAAGAGCAGCCACAATGGGTCAGACCGAGGGTCCATTGTAACATTCTGAGTGTGATATAATATCACAATGAAAGGTGACAGGGCCAGGAAGAGTTAATTACCTCAGACTGACCTGACCCAGGGCCGAACTTTAGAAACTGTTTAGGAAGATCTGTAAATGAACAGAGCTTTGAAATGCAGCCGCATTGTTAGAGGTAGAAGGGGAGGTGTTTGCTCAGGTCTTGGGATGTCAGCAAACAAGTCTTGTCTATCGCTATGGCTTTGATTCAAAGATCAAAAAAGGAATATTAACATTTAGGAAGATACTTGAGTGAAATAGTATTATTGTCTATGTGTCTCTTTGAAGGTTGTGGTAACCTGTATCTGAACTGTTTAATGGATAAATTACTCTGTGCTAATTGGCAGGATGTTCAGGAGAAGGAGTTAAGCCTATTGTTTTCTCAGGGCAAAAGGCTGCTGGAAATGTATAAGAAGCCTGGGACATGATCCTGCTTCATCTCAGATCTGCTTTGGGTTTCAAGAAGGGGAAACCTTAAGCCATAAGGATTGAGATCCCCAGTCACTGACTGGAGCCACCCTGAATATGGACATTGGACTATAACCTCTGGACTATTTCTAAAAGGACTTTTGGCAACTACAAGCTCATCTCTGCCATGTATCTGAACCTCAAGAACTGACTTCAAGTCTGTATGTGTATTAATCTTTTAACCAACTCTCTCTCTCTTTTCTTTTGTAATAAATTTTAGCTTAGTTAATAAGAATTGGCTATAGCATGTATTTTGGGTAAGATCTAGGTTATAATTGGACCTGGGTATGTGGCTGATCCTCTGGGATTGGAAGAACCTTTTCTTTTATATGATGAAGTAAGATTTTCAGGAATCATCATCATATCTGACAGGTGTGTCTGGACGGAGTCCTGAGGCTGGGCACTTTAAGGGAACTGCATTGTTTGGACTTCTAAGTAACCAGTGAGGTGCTATACAAGCTGTTTTGTGCTGGTTGGTAAATCTAAGTATTGGAATAACCACCAGCGTTTGGGGTTTGTCTGCCCCGTTTTGTTTGCAGTTCACCCTGATTGAGTGACCTCACCTGGCTCCCACGGGCAGCACCGTCACACCATCTAGCTCAGTATCCTGTCTACCAACAGTGGCCAATGCCAGGGGCCCCCGAGGGAATGAACAGAACAGGGAATCGCCAAGTGATCCATCCCCAGTCACCCATTCCCAGCTTCTGGCAAACAGAGGGTAGGTACACCATCCCTGCACATCCTGGCTGATAGCCATTGATGGACCTATCCTCCACGAATTTATCTAGTTCTTTGTTGAACCTTGTTATAGTCTTGGCCTTCACAACATCCTCTGGCAAGGAGTTCCATAGGTTGATTGTGTGTTGTGTGAAAAAATACTTCCTTTTGTATGTGTTACACCTGCTGCCTATTAATGTCATTTGGTGACCCCTAGTTCTTGCGTTATGAGGAGGAATAAATAACACTTCCTTATTGACTTTCTCCACACCAGCCATGATTTTACAGACCTCTGTCATATCCCCCCTCAGTCGTCTCTTTTCCAAGTTGAACAGTTCCGGTCTTATTAATCTCTCCTCATATGGAAGCTGTTCCATACCCCTCATCATTTTTGTTGCCTTTTTGAGATGGGGTGACCACTCGTAGCCTGGCAGCTGCTGGCCGGGTCCCCTCGTGTGCAAGGAGCAGCTGGGGGGGGCGGGTTGGTGCAGCCCAGGTGACCTGCTGGACCCCGAAAGGGACAAAGGACAGAGGAGGGCAATGGCTGTGATGGAGGCCAGGCAGCTGGAAGCGAGTCAGTCTCCTGGTTGGGGACTCAGGGGCGAGGGCCCAGTGCTCTCGCCCCCCCATGGACTTTGCCGAACGTCCCTGATCTCGGTGCTGCCAAGCTCTGTTCTACACTAGGCTCCCCACGATAATAACCCGTCTGTGTCACACGCAGGCTGGGAGTCACGGCTGGCTGCAGCGTGGTGGGCAGGACCCTTTGGGGGTGAGGCTCCCCCAGGGGTCCCACCCAGGGAGACTTGCTGTGGGGAGCTCATGAGGTGACCGGGGGCTGAACGCTCCGAGGTCAGACCCAGGAAGTGCCGAAGTGGAGCAGGATCCTTGCCCTGGGACAGGTGCCCTGAGGGGAGATGCTGCCCCAGAGTCCTGCTTGGTGTCACGCCGAGCGGGGCCGGGGCAGACCCTGGAGGTGCCGAAGCGGAGCAGGGTCCTTGCCCTGGGACAGGTACCCTGAGGGGAGACGCTGCCCCAGAGTCCTGCTTGGTGTCACGCCGAGCGGGGCCGGGGCAGACCCTGGAGGTGCCGAAGCGGAGCAGGGTCCTTGCCCTGGGACAGGTACCCTGAGGGGAGACGCTGCTCCAGAGGCCTGCCTGGCGTCACTCCGAGCGGGGCCGGGGCAGACCCTGGCCATTTCTGGGAAGGCTGAGGCGGCCCAACGAGTTCTGTGGCCCCTGCAGGACCCTCTCCTCTCCAAGCCCCCTACTCTCAATGGCCCCAGGCCCCCCCAACTTCCTCTCACTTCCCGGCCCCCGCGCTCACCTACGCGGAAGATGAGCTCGTCCTCGATGGGGTTCTCCTTCTTCTTGCCGCTGCCGTACATGCTGGAGGGGCGCCGCACGGCCTTCTGCCGGATGTGCCCGCTGCTGGGGGACTTGACGCGGCGCTTGACGTCGTCGGGCGAGGGAGGCATGTCGCAGGCCTTGAGGGCCTTGGTGCGGAAGGGGCTGCCCCTGATGGGCTGCCCATAGAGCAGGATGGAGAGCAGGAAGTCGCCCTCCTGCCGCGGCGTGTACACCAGCTCATAGGTGCCGTTCTTGTTGTCCAGCACCTCGACCTCGGCCCGGCTGCCATCGGGCGCCGTCACCTGGGCCTGCAGGCTGGCGCTGCCGCTGCGCACCAACTCGCCGTCCTTGTCCTTGGTGGTGATGGTGAGGGAGGAGGGCTGCCCCACCACCGCGTGCCGCAGCCCCTCGCCTGTGGCCACCGTCTTATGGGCGATGGCGCTGGTGGTGATGAGCACGCCCAGGTTGAGGATGGACTTGCGGACGCCGTCCGTCTCCACCACGAAGTCCAGCTGGTCGTTCTCCTGCGGCTGCTCGGGGAACTCCTGGCTGGCCAGGGCGCTGAGCCGCTCACTCATCTGCTTCTTCACCAGCAGCACCTCCGTCTCCGTGCCGTGGTGCAGTGCCTGCTCCGTGAACGTGCAGCTGCTCAGGATGTTCTCCTGGCCCTGCCGCAGGGCGTCCAGCTGGGCCTGCAGCACCTGGGGAAGGAGGACATCAGCCAGAGGGCAGGGGCAGCTGGGGGGCAGGGCAGTCAGTGGGGCAGGGGCGGGGCTGGGGGACAGGGGTGGGGCTGGGCTCGGGGGTGGGGTCAGCCAGCTGGGCACAGGTGGGGTTGGGGGGCAGGGTCAGCTTGAGAGGCATTTGTGGGGCTGGGGGGCAGGGCGGGGTCAGCCAGCAGGGCATGGGCAAGGCAGAGCCAGGTGGATGCCCAGCTACAAAAAGCTCAGAGGGAAAATGCTACTCCCCCTGGGGCTGCAGGGCCATGTAGGGGATGGGGGACAGCATTGACCCTCTGAGCTTTTTGTAGCTGGGCATCCCCCTGGCCCTGCCTTGCCTATTGCCAGGCCTGGGGGGGCACACTTCCTTGTACTTGTCTCGCAGTTTGCTCTGCATGGCAGGGTCTATGGGGTGCATGTGCACGGAGCACTGGAGGTGCTGGGTGGGTCAGGCAGGTCTGGAGGGGGTGGGGGGCTGTGACAGAATGGGAATTTTTCATAATATTTTAGATAAATATTGCGTGCCTCGGTTTCCGCTGGGTTGGACGTGGGTCACTAGGTGGGGAAAGGTGGTTGGCAGAGACCCAGGGATTGGCTGTGACTGTGCCTGGCTGCCTGGGGCCCACGGCCATGGGGAGCCCCATAAGACAACAGCCCCTCCAACTGCCCGGATATCTAGCACCGACCAACTAACATCCAGGGATGGGCCCCGCTCTGCAGGGAGCCAGCCGGCGCGACAAGCCGGAGAGCGAGGGGCGGGGAGGGGCACTGTGAAGTGGGGGGCTGCAGGGCTGCTGTTCCCGCGGGCGGAGTCACTGCAGAGTCAGGCCGGGGGGTGCCTGGCTCCCTTTGGATACAAGTCTCCCGCCGGGGTCCCACCAGGGGCACTCGCTGAGCGGCAGGGGCTGGGGGCTCCGAGGGTCAGTCTGGGGGTGGGGGAGAGGGGCTGACCCCGGCCAGATCAGGGCACAGGGAGAGGCCGGGGCCGGGGCCGGGGCCGGGGTTACCTTCTGCTTGGCGCTGCAGGTGGCCTCCAGGTCACGCACGAGCAGCCCCTTGCGCTGCTGCAGGGCCTGCTCCAGCTCCGCGAAGGAGCCGCTGATCTCGCCCACGGCGGCGTTCTTCCGCTCCGTGAGCTGCTTGCTGATCTCGGTCACCAGCCCGATGGCAGCCGTCAGCTGGGGCAGCCTGCGGGGGGCAGGGCCGTCACCCGGGGGGTGGGGCGTCCTCCGCCAGCCCCCACCCTCCCAGACGTCAGCTGGGGCAGCCTGCGGGGGGCAGGGCCGTCACCCGGGGGGTGGGGCGTCCTCCGCCAGCCCCCACCCTCCCAGACGTCAGCTGGGGCAGCCTGCGGGGGGCAGGGCCGTCACCCGGGGGGGGTGTCCTCCCGCAGCTCCCACGGGGCAGCCCCTCCCCCCAACCCCCACCCTCCCAGATGTCAGCTAGGGCAGCCTGCGGGGGGCAGGGCCGTCAGCCGGGGGAAGCCCCCCCCCCAGCTCCCACAGGGCAGCCCCTCTCCACAGCCCCCACCCTCCCAGACGTCAGCTGGGGCAGCCAGAAGGGGGGCAGCTCCTTAGCACCACAGCCCCTTCCCGCTCCCCCCGGGGGGCCTGTACCGGCTCTTGATGGCGTCGAGCTGCTGCTGCAGCGAGGCCTTGTGGTGCTCCACCACGTTGCGCAGCGGCACGGTGACGTGCTCCCGGTGCTCGCCCTCCGTGCACTCGTGGCACATGGCCGTTTCGCACGACTCGCAGTAGAACTCCATCACCTGGGGGCGAGGAGCGGGGCGGTCAGGGGCTGCCACTCCCCCGTGGCTGCAGGGCCCCCAGCCCTGGCTGCCCAGGTCCGGGGGGGGGAGGCAGCTGGCACCAGCCCAGAAAGCCCCCCTCACTCTGTCACTCAGCTCCCTGAAAACCGGGTTCACCTTGGCCAAGCCCTTTCTCCCAGGGGCACCCACCTCCCCAGGAAACGGGGTCACTCTGGTCCTCTCCCCCCAGGGCTCCTGTCCAGGCCAGGGGCACCCACCTCCCCAGGAAACGGGGTCACTCTGGTCCTCTCCCCCCAGGGCTCCTGTCCAGGCCAGGGGCACCCACCTCCCCAGGAAACGGGGTCACTCTGGTCCTCTCCACCCCAGGGCTCCTGTCCAGGCCAGGGGCACCCACCTCCCCAGGAAACGGGGTCACTCTGGTCCTCTCCCCCCAGGACTCCTGTCCAGGCCAGGGGCACCCACCTCCCCAGGAAACGGGGTCACCCTGGTCCTCTCCACCCCAGGGCTCCTGTCCAGGCCAGGGGCACCCACCTCCCCAGGAAACGGGGTCACTGTGGTCCTCTCCCCCCAGGACTCCTGTCCAGGCCAGGGGCACCCACCTCCCCAGGAAACAGGGTCACTCTGGTCCTCTCCACCCCAGGGCTCCTGTCCAGGCCAGGGGCACCCACCTCCCCAGGAAACGGGGTCACTCTGGTCCTCTCCACCCCGGGGCTCCTGTCCAGGCCAGGGGCACCCACCTCCCCAGGAAACGGGGTCACTCTGGTCCTCTCCACCCCGGGGCTCCTGTCCAGGCCAGGGGCACCCACCTCCCCAGGAAACGGGGTCACTCTGGTCCTCTCCACCCCGGGGCTCCTGTCCAGGCCAGGGGCACCCACCTCCCCAGGAAACGGGGTCACTCTGGTCCTCTCCCCCCAGGGCTCCTGTCCAGGCCAGGGGCACCCACCTCCCCAGGAAACGGGGTCACTCTGGTCCTCTCCCCCCAGGACTCCTGTCCAGGCCAGGGGCACCCACCTCCCCAGGAAACGGGGTCACTCTGGTCCTCTCCACCCCAGGGCTCCTGTCCAGGCCAGGGGCACCCACCTCCCCAGGAAACGGGGTCACTCTGGTCCTCTCCCCCCAGGACTCCTGTCCAGGCCAGGGGCACCCACCTCCCCAGGAAACGGGGTCACCCTGGTCCTCTCCACCCCAGGGCTCCTGTCCAGGCCAGGGGCACCCACCTCCCCAGGAAACGGGGTCACTGTGGTCCTCTCCCCCCAGGACTCCTGTCCAGGCCAGGGGCACCCACCTCCCCAGGAAACAGGGTCACTCTGGTCCTCTCCACCCCGGGGCTCCTGTCCAGGCCAGGGGCACCCACCTCCCCAGGAAACGGGGTCACTGTGGTCCTCTCCCCCCAGGACTCCTGTCCAGGCCAGGGGCACCCACCTCCCCAGGAAACGGGGTCACTCTGGTCCTCTCCACCCCAGGGCTCCTGTCCAGGCCAGGGGCACCCACCTCCCCAGGAAACGGGGTCACTCTGGTCCTCTCCCCCCAGGACTCCTGTCCAGGCCAGGGGCACCCCCCTCCCCAGGAAACGGGGTCACCCTGCTCCTCTCCCCCCGGTGCTCCTGTCCATGCCAGGGGCACCCACCTCCCCAGGAAACGGGGTCACTCTGGTCCTCTCCACCCCAGGGCTCCTGTCCAGGCCAGGGGCACCCACCTCCCCAGGAAACGGGGTCACTCTGGTCCTCTCCCCCCAGGGCTCCTGTCCAGGCCAGGGGCACCCACCGCCCCAGGAAACGGGGTCACTCTGGTCCTCTCCCCCCAGGGCTCCTGTCCAGGCCAGGGGCACCCACCTCCCCAGGAAACGGGGTCACTCTGGTCCTCTCCCCCCAGGGCTCCTGTCCAGGCCAGGGGCACCCACCTCCCCAGGAAACGGGGTCACTCTGGTCCTCTCCCCCCAGGGCTCCTGTCCAGGCCAGGGGCACCCACCTCCCCAGGAAACGGGGTCACTCTGGTCCTCTCCACCCCAGGGCTCCTGTCCAGGCCAGGGGCACCCACCTCCCCAGGAAACGGGGTCACTCTGGTCCTCTCCCCTCTGGGGCTCCTGTCCAGGCCAGGGGCACCCACCTCCCCAGGAAACGGGGTCACCCTGGTCCTCTCTCCCCACCCCCGGGGCTCCTGTCCAGGCCAGGGGCACCCACCTCCCCAGGAAACGGGGTCACTCTGGTCCTCTCCCCCCAGGGCTCCTGTCCAGGCCAGGGGCACCCACCTCCCCAGGAAACGGGGTCACCCTGGTCCTCTCCCCCCCGGGGCTCCGGTCCAGGCCAGGGGCACCCACCTCCCCAGGAAACGGGGTCACTCTGGTCCTCTCCACCCAGGGCTCCTGTCCAGGCCAGGGGCACCCACCTCCCCAGGAAACGGGGTCACACTGGTCCTCTCACCCCAGGCTCCTGCCAGGCCACGGGCACCCACCTCCCCAGGAAACGGGTCACTCTGGTCCTCTCCACCCAGGGCTCCTTCCAGCCCAGGGGCACCCCCCCCCCAGAAACGGGGTCACTCTGGTCTCTCCCCCCAGGACTCCTGTCCAGGCCAGGGGCACCCACCTCCCCAGGAAACGGTCACTGTGTTCCTCTCCCCCGGACTCCTGCCAGGCCAGGGGCACCCACCGCCCAGGGAACGGGGTCACTCTGTGGTCCTCTCCACCCAGGGGCCCTCCTGTCCCAGAGCAGGGGCACCCACCCCTCCCCAGAAACGGGGTCACTCAGGTCCTCTCCACCCCGGAGCCTCCTGTCCAGGCCAGGGGCACCCACCTCCCCAGGAAACGGGGTCACTCTGGTCCTCTCCCCCCAGGACTCCTGTCCAGGCCAGGGGCACCCACCTCCCCAGGAAACGGGGTCACTGTGGTCCTCTCCCCCCAGGACTCCTGTCCAGGCCAGGGGCACCCACCTCCCCAGGAAACGGGGTCACTCTGGTCCTCTCCACCCCGGGGCTCCTGTCCAGGCCAGGGGCACCCACCTCCCCAGGAAACGGGGTCACTGTGGTCCTCTCCCCCCAGGACTCCTGTCCAGGCCAGGGGCACCCACCTCCCCAGGAAATGGGGTCACCCTGGTCCTCTCCACCCCAGGGCTCCTGTCCAGGCCAGGGGCACCCACCTCCCCAGGAAACGGGGTCACTGTGGTCCTCTCCCCCCAGGACTCCTGTCCAGGCCAGGGGCACCCACCTCCCCAGGAAACGGGGTCACTCTGGTCCTCTCCACCCCGGGGCTCCTGTCCAGGCCAGGGGCACCCACCTCCCCAGGAAACGGGGTCACTGTGGTCCTCTCCCCCCAGGACTCCTGTCCAGGCCAGGGGCACCCACCTCCCCAGGAAACAGGGTCACTCTGGTCCTCTCCACCCCGGGCTCCTGTCCAGGCCAGGGGCACCCACCTCCCCAGGAAACGGGGTCACTCTGGTCCTCTCCACCCCGGGGCTCCTGTCCAGGCCAGGGGCACCCACCTCCCCAGGAAACGGGGTCACTGTGGTCCTCTCCCCCCAGGACTCCTGTCCAGGCCAGGGGCACCCACCTCCCCAGGAACAGGGTCACTCTGGTCCTCTCCACCCCGGGGCTCCTGTCCAGGCCAGGGGCACCCACCTCCCCAGGAAACGGGGTCACTGTGGTCCTCTCCACCCCAGGGCTCCTGTCCAGGCCAGGGGCACCCACCTCCCCAGGAAACGGGGTCACCCTGGTCCTCTCCACCCCAGGGCTCCTGTCCAGGCCAGGGGCACCCACCTCCCCAGGAAACGGGGTCACCCTGGTCCTCTCCCCCCGGTGCTCCTGTCCATGCCAGGGGCACCCACCTCCCCAGGAAACGGGGTCACTCTGGTCCTCTCCCCCCGGTGCTCCTGTCCAGGCCAGGGGCACCCACCTCCCCAGGAAACGGGGTCACTGTGGTCCTCTCCCTCCAGGACTCCTGTCCAGGCCAGGGGCACCCACCTCCCCAGGAAACAGGGTCACTCTGGTCCTCTCCACCCCGGGGCTCCTGTCCAGGCCAGGGGCACCCACCTCCCCAGGAAACGGGGTCACTGTGGTCCTCTCCCCCCAGGACTCCTGTCCAGGCCAGGGGCACCCACCTCCCCAGGAAATGGGGTCACCCTGGTCCTCTCCACCCCAGGGCTCCTGTCCAGGCCAGGGGCACCCACCTCCCCAGGAAACGGGGTCACTGTGGTCCTCTCCCCCCAGGACTCCTGTCCAGGCCAGGGGCACCCACCTCCCCAGGAAACGGGGTCACTCTGGTCCTCTCCACCCCGGGGCTCCTGTCCAGGCCAGGGGCACCCACCTCCCCAGGAAACGGGGTCACCCTGGTCCTCTCCACCCCAGGGCTCCTGTCCAGGCCAGGGGCACCCACCTCCCCAGGAAACGGGGTCACCCTGCTCCTCTCCCCCCGGTGCTCCTGTCCATGCCAGGGGCACCCACCTCCCCAGGAAACGGGGTCACTCTGGTCCTCTCCCCCCGGTGCTCCTGTCCATGCCAGGGGCACCCACCTCCCTAGGAAACGGGGTCACTCTGGTCCTCTCCCCCCCAGGGCTCCTGTCCATGCCAGGGGCACCCACCTCCCCAGGAGATGGGGTCACCCTGGTCCTCTCCCCCCTGGGGCTCCTCTCCAGAAATGGAGTCACCCTGGTCCTCTCTCCCCCCCCCCAGGGCTCCTGTCCAGGCCAAGGCCACCCACCTCCCCAGGAAATGGGGTCACCCTGGTCCTCTCCCCCGGGGGCTCCTGTCCAGGCCAGGGGCACCCACCTTGCCCTCGTGGTTGGGGCAGGAGAGCGGCTGGCCAGTGACGGCGCTGACGGGGTCCAGCGCGGCGGCGTCCGGGCGGCTGCTGCCCTCGGGGGAGCGCTGCAGCACCTCCATGAGGTTGGTGATGAAGAAGTTGCTCTGCAGCGCGGCCACGCCCTGCTCGGGCAGGATGGAGGTCTGGCGGCACACGGGGCAGGACAGGGTGAGGCTCTGGGGCGGGATATAGTTCTGGAGACACCTGGGGCAGAGCGGGCAGAACGGGAGGGTCAGGATTCCTAGCACGCTGGGGAGGCACGGGCCGGGGCGGGCTGCCAGGGTGCCCGGCTGGGCCGGCACCGAACAAGCAGAGCCTATGGTGGGGGAGACGTCGGGATGGACCAGACAGACAGTCAGGCGGGGAGGGGGGAGATCCGGACAGACAAGTGCAGGCCGGGCAGTGGGCTGCTCCCAGAGGTGAGCCGGCCATGAGCCCTGGGAATGGGGTAGGACAGACGGATGGACAGGTGAGCAGGTGTGGGGCAGCGGGGGGAGGGGGGAGACGAGGCAGAGCGAGATAAAGTCAACATCACTGCAGGGGTGTGCGGACGGTCACACCCTGAGACACCCCAAATGGCAGCTCCCCCCAGGCGGCTTCTCTGCCCCACTCCAGAGTCTCTCTCTCATCACCCCAGGGCCAGTCCAGCCTGCTCACTCTCCCCGGGCAGGAATCTGGGGGAGCAGACCCAGCGTGGCACCCGGGGGGGGCAGGGGGAGCAGACCCAGCACGGCACCCAGGTGGGGAAAGGGGGAGCAGACCCAGTGTGGCACCCGGGGGGGCAGGGGGAGCAGACCCAGCATGGCACCCAGGGGGGGCAGGGAGAGCAGACCCAGCACGGCACCCAGGTGGGGGAAGGGGGAGCAGGCCCAGCGTGGCACCCAGGGGGGGCAGGGGGAGCAGACCCAGCACGGCACCCAGGTGGGTGAAGGGGGAGCAGACCCAGCACGGCACCCAGGTAAGGGAAGGGGGAGCAGACCCAGCGTGGCACCCAGGGGGGGCAGGGGGAGCAGACCCAGCACGGCACCCAGGTGGGGGAAGGGGGAGCAGGCCCAGCGTGGCACCCAGGGGGGCAGGGGGAGCAGACCCAGCGTGGCACCCAGGTAGGGGAAGGGGGAGCAGGCCCAGCGTGGCACCCAGGGGGGGCAGGGAGAGCAGACCCAGCGTGGCACCCAGGTGGGGGAAGGGGGAGCAGACCCAGCGTGGCACCCAGGGGGGGCAGGGGGAGCAGACCCAGCACGGCACCCAGGTGGGGGAAGGGGGAGCAGACCCAGCGTGGCACCCAGGGGGGGCAGGGGGAGCAGACCCAGCACGGCACCCAGGTGGGGGAAGGGGGAGCAGGCCCAGCGTGGCACCCAGGGGGGGCAGGGGGAGCAGACCCAGCACGGCACCCAGGTAGGGGAAGGGGGAGCAGGCCCAGCGTGGCACCCAGGTAGGGGAAGGGGGAGCAGACCCAGCACAGCACCCAGGTGGGGGAAGGGGGAGCAGACCCAGCATGGCACCCAGGGGGGGCAGGGGGAGCAGACCCAGCACAGCACCCAGGTGGGGGAAGGGGGAGCAGACCCAGCGTGGCACCCAGGGGGGGCAGGGGGAGCAGACCCAGCACGGCACCCAGGTGGGGGAAGGGGGAGCAGACCCAGCATGGCACCCAGGTAGGGGCAGGGGGAGCAGACCCAGCGTGGCACCCAGGTGGGGGAAGGGGCAGCAGACCCAGCGTGGCACCCAGGTGGGGGAAGGGGCAGCAGGCCCAGCGTGGCACCCAGGGGGGGCAGGGGGAGCAGACCCAGCATGGCACCCAGGTGGGGAAAGGGGGAGCAGACCCAGCGTGGCACCCAGGGGGGCAGGGGGAGCAGACCCAGCACGGCACCCAGGTAAGGGAAGGGGGAGCAGACCCAGCGTGGCACCCAGGGGGAGCAGGGGGAGCAGACCCAGCACAGCACCCAGGTGGGGGAAGGAGGAGCAGACCCAACATGGCACCCGGGGGGGGGCAGGGGGAGCAGACCCAGCACAGCACCCAGGTGGGGGAAGGGGGAGCAGGCCCAGCGTGGCACCCAGGGGGGGCAGGGGGAGCAGACCCAGCACAGCACCCAGATGGGGGAAGGGGGAGCAGGCCCAGCGTGGCACCCAGGGGGGGCAGGGGGAGCAGACCCAGCACAGCACCCAGGTGGGGGAAGGGGGAGCAGACCCAGCGTGGCACCCAGGTGGGGGAAGGGGCAGCAGACCCAGCATAGCACCTGGGGGGGGCAGGGGGAGCAGACCCAGCACAGCACCCAGGTGGGGGAATGGGGAGCAGACCCAGCGTGGCACCCGGGGGGCAGGGGGAGCAGACCCAGCGTGGCACCCAGGTGGGGGAAGGGGCAGCAGACCCAGCGTGGCACCCAGGGGGGGCAGGGGGAGCAGACCCAGCACGGCACCCAGGTGGGGGAAGGGGGAGCAGACCCAGCGTGGCACCCAGGTAGGGGCAGGGGGAGCAGACCCAACGTGGCACCCAGGTGGGGGAAGGGGCAGCAGACCCAGCGTGGCACCCAGGTGGGGGAAGGGGGAGCAGACCCAGCGTGGCACCCGGGGGGGGCAGGGGGAGCAGACCCAGCACGGCACCCAGGTAAGGGAAGGGGGAGCAGACCCAGTGTGGCACCCAGGGGGGGCAGGGGGAGCAGACCCAGCACAGCACCCAGGTGGGTGAAGGGGGAGCAGACCCAGCACAGCACCCAGGTGGGGGAAGGAGGAGCAGACCCAGCATGGCACCCAGGGGGGGCAGGGGGAGCAGACCCAGCACAGCACCCAGGTGGGGGAAGGGGGAGCAGGCCCAGCGTGGCACCCAGGGGGGGCAGGGGGAGCAGACCCAGCACGGCACCCAGGTGGGGGAAGGGGGAGCAGACCCAGCGCGGCACCCGGGGGGGCAGGGGAAGTGGAGCCAGCGTGGCACCTGGGGGGGGGCTTGTAGGTACAACCAGGACCCCTCAGCCAGGTCCCTCTGGGGGGCAAGGAGCTTAGACTCCAGACTGGGGGTTCCCTGCCTCTTCCTACCCAGCCCAAACTGACTCTAAAAACCCCTCCAGCCGGGTCTCCCCTCCTTCTACCCCTCTCCCTTTGTCCAGTTTCCCAGGCAAAGGTGTTAACTCCCCCCACCCCAGCTCAGGTACCATGTCTCACCTCAGTCACCCCCTGCTCTCCCCTCCCCCATGCAGACAGGGTCAGTAAAGCTAGACAACATTCCCAGGTCAATCCGCCCCGCTCCCTATGGGGGCATTAGCCAGGCTCAGGATACTGCCCATCCTCCCCCCCACGCCCCCCGCCCATCGCGTGGCATTGCAGCCCCGACTCTGGGCCTGGGGCGCTGAGCTAAAGGACCTGCCCCCAGAGCCCCGGGAGGGAACGTCCCACCTCGACGCCGGTGCCAGAGGGCAGAGCCCAGAGCCCCGGGAGGGAACATCTGACCCGGACGCCAGCGCCAGGGGGCAGCCCCCAGAGCCCCGGGAGGGAACGTCCCACCCGGATGCCGGTGCCCGGGGGCGGCCCCCAGAGCCCCGGGAGGGAACGTCCCACCCGGATGCCGGTGCCAGGGGGCGGCCCCCAGAGCCCCGGGAGGGAACATCCCACCCGGATGCCGGTGCCAGGGGGCAGAGCCCAGAGCCCCGTGAGGGAACGTCCCACCCGGATGCCGGTGCCAGGGGGCAGCCCCCAGAGCCCCGGGAGGGAACGTCCCACCCGGACGCCGGCGCCAGGGGGCAGAGCCCAGAGCCCCGAGAGGGAACGTCCCACCCGGATGCCGGTGCCCGGGGGCGGCCCCCAGAGCCCCGGGAGGGAATGTCCCACCCGGATGCCAGTGCCCGGGGGCGGCCCCCAGAGCCCCGGGAGGGAATGTCCCATCTGGACGCCAGCGCCAGGGGGCGGCCCCCAGAGCCCCGGGAGGGAATGTCCCACCCGGACGCCGGTGCCAGGGGGCGGCGCCCAGAGCCCCGGGAGGGAACATCCGACCCGGACGCCAGCCCCAGGGGGCGGCCCACAGAGCCCCGGGAGGGAACGTCCCACCCGGAGGCCGGTGCCAGGGGGCAGCCCCCAGAGCCCCGGGAGGGAACGTCCCACCCGGACGCCGGTGCCAGAGGGCAGAGCCCAGAGCCCCGGGAGGGAACGTCCCACCCGGATGCCGGTGCCAGGGGGCGGCCCACAGAGCCCCGGGAGGGAACGTCCCACCCGGATGCCGGTGCCAGGGGGCGGCCCACAGAGCCCCGGGAGGGAACGTCCCACCCGGACGCCGGTGCCAGGGGGCGGCCCCCAGAGCTCCGGGAGGGAATGTCCCACCCGGATGCCGGTGCCAGGGGGCGGCCCCCAGAGCCCCGGGAGGGAATGTCCCACCCGGATGCCGGTGCCCGGGGGCGGCCCCCAGAGCCTTGGGAGGGAACGTCCCACCCGGACGCCAGCGCCAGGGGGCGGCCCCCAGAGCCCCAGGAGGGAACGTCCCACCCGGAGGCCGGTGCCAGGGGGCGGCGCCCAGAGCCCCGGGAGGGAACGTCCCATCTGGACGCCAGCACCAGGGGGCGGCCCCCAGAGCCCCGGGAGGGAATGTCCCACCCGGACGCCGGTGCCAGGGGGCGGCCCCCAGAGCCCCGGGAGGGAACATCCGACCCGGACGCCAGCCCCAGGGGGCGGCGCCCAGAGCCCCGGGAGGGAACGTCCCACCCGGACGCCAGCGCCAGGGGGCGGCCCCCAGAGCCCCGGGAGGGAACGTCCCACCCGGACGCCAGCACCAGGGGGCGGCGCCCAGAGCCCCGGGAGGGAACGTCCCATCTGGACGCCAGCACCAGGGGGCGGCCCCCAGAGCCCCGGGAGGGAATGTCCCACCCGGATGCCGGTGCCAGGGGGCAGCCCCCAGAGCTCCGGGAGGGAATGTCCCACCCGGATGCTGGTGCCAGGGGGCGGCCCCCAGAGCCCTGGGAGGGAACGTCCCATCTGGACGCCGGTGCCAGAGGGCAGAGCCCAGAGCCCCGGGAGGGAACGTCCCACCCGGATGCCGGTGCCAGGGGGCGGCCCCCAGAGCCCCGGGAGGGAACGTCCCACCCGGATGCCGGTCCCAGGGGGCGGCGCCCAGAGCCCCGGGAGGGAACGTCCCACCCGGACGCCGGTGCCAGGGGGCGGCCCCCAGAGCCCCGGGAGGGAACGTCCCACCCGGACGTCGGTGCCAGGGGGCGGCGCCCAGAGCCCCAGGAGGGAGCGTCCCATCCGGACGCCGGTGCCACGGGACGGCGCCCAGAGCCCTGGAAGGGAACGTCCCATCCCGACGCCGGTGCCAGGGGGCAGCACCCAGAGTCCTGGAAGGGAACGTCCCACCAGGACGCCGGTGCCAGGGGGCAGCGCCCAGAGCTGAGAGGGAATGTCCCATCCGGACGCCGGTGCCACAGGACGGCGCCCAGAGCCCCGGGAGGGAATGTCCCACTCGGACGCCGGCGCCAGGGGGCGGTGCCCATAGGCCCAGGATGGAATTTACCACCCAGACACCAGTGCTAGGGGGTGTTGCTCAGAGCCCCGGGAAGGAATGTAACATCCAGACAAAGAGGATGCTGAATGCTCCAAGGTCAGACCCAGGAATGTGGAAGCTTCTTGCCTTGCAGACAGCCTGCTCAGAGAGAGGAGGCTCCCCAGAGTCCTGACTGGCTTTGTGGGGAGCAGTTCCACAGCACTGACCCGGTGACTTCGTGCCAACTGGTGCCAGCGGTGGGATAAACTGCACCCCGTGGACAGAGCATCCTGCAGTAAGTGACTGGGGAGCAGTAGAACAGAGGGGGGATTAGCAGGCAGGCTGGAGTCTCTGAGAGGTGCGGTTCCAGGAGGCGGAGGAGCCTAGGCTTAACCCTGAGAGAGAGTCGAGCCTCGAGAAGGGCTGTCACACTGAAGCGGTTCCTCCCAGGGACTGTGGGGAGCTGAGAGAGCACAGGCCTGTGAGTCTGTGGCCACTTGGGAACAGTGTGGAGATGGCCTACAACCATCTCCTTAAGAAGGACATTGTAGAGCTGTGCAGAGAGAGGTGCTGGGTTCCTACCTGCAGCTGTTCTCCAACCGGCCTGGACTCACTAACCTGGCTGTCCACCGGATGGAGACAGGAGCCCACCCCCCCGGTAAGATGCTCCCCGTTCTGGGTCACTGGGAACATGGCACAGGACCTGGAGAGAGAGGTCAAGGACATGCTGCCTTTAGGGGTGATTCAGCCGTCTGCCAGCCCTTTGGCCTCTTCCGTGGTGTTAATCCTCAAGGAGGGCAGGTCAGTCTGGTTTTGTGTGGATTACTGGGGCTTAATGCCATGACCACGTTCAATGCCTACCCCATGCCTAGGCCTGACAAGCTTCAAGACAAGCTGGGCGTGGGGGGCTCATTCTCTCACTACTATGGATCTCACCAAGGGGTACTGGCAAGTATCTTTGGATCCGGATGCCCTGTTGAAATCTGCTTTTATCCCCCCTCTGGGGTTATACCAGTTCCTGGCCTGGCTTTCGGCCTAAAGGGGACACCTGCCAGCGCCTGATGGACCAGTTACTCAAGGGGATGGATAATTTTGCCCTGGTGCATATTGATGACATCTGTGTCTTCAGCCAGATCTGGGAGGAGCACTGCCAGCAGATGGAGGGGAGTGATTATTCCCCTCTATTCGACACTGGTGAGGCCACACCTGGAGTACTGTGTCCAGTTTTGGTCCCCCCACTACGGAAGGGATGTGGAAACATCGGAGAGTCCAGTGGAGGGCAAAGAAAATGATTAGGGGGCTGGAGCACATAGCTTATGAGGAGAGGCTGATGGTAGTGGGATTGTTTAATCTGCAGAAGAATGAGGGGGGATTTGATAGCTGCTTTTAACTACCTGAAGGGGGTTCCAGAGAGGATGGATCTAGACTGTTCTCAGTGCTGGCAGATGACAGAACAAGGAGTAATGGTCTCAAGTTGCAGTGGGGGAGGTCTAGGTTGGATATTAGGAAACACTATTTCCCTAGGAAGGGGGTTAAGCACTGGAATGAGTTCCCTAGGGAGGTGGTGGAATCTCCTTCCTTAGAGGTTTTTAAGGCCCGGCTGACACATGGGCAAAGCAGTGTCTTCATATCAACTGCCCAGGCTATTGCAGCCACATCACATGGAGAGGACATCCTTGCTGGCAGCATGGACATAACACGGAAGGTGGCAGTTACGGGTTATAAGCTCTCACTTGATTGGCGTAGAGGAGAGCGCCACAGGTCACCTTCAATGATGGGAGGAATCTCTATGTTCCTTAATCAGCCACCACCTGCCACAAAGCCGGGCAGCCCCAGACAGTCAGGTGCTGACCCGCCACAGTCTGTTTGCCTCATGGGGTGGGTGGGGCTAGACCAAAAGTTGAAAGGCAGATTGAAAACTTGCACGTGGCAAAAGTAAGAAACCAAGAACTTTCCAGCTTGGCAGCTGGAATGTGACAGACAGTGACGACCTACAATACACAAGCAGCATACAGAAGTCAGCTTCGATAGACTGTGAGCTGTACAAACTCAGCGTTGACATTGCAGAACTTCAGAAAACAAGACTTGCAGATGCTGGTTCTGTCAAGAGACCCATTACACCTTCTTTTGGCAAGGTAAAAGCAGTGAAGAAAATCGTCTGCACAGTGTTGGTTTCGCTGTGCAAAACAATTGGGTAAAGCTCCTAGAAAAACCCACTGGGAAGTCAGAACGTATCATCTCACTTAAACTTCAGACAAGCATCAGCTCTGTGAACACCATTAGTGCCTATGCACCAGCACTCAAATCTACCCCTCAGGAGGAGACATTTTACAACTCTTTGCATCAAGTCGTCAAAAGAATACCCTGATTGTGACACTGATTATTCGCAAGGTGAAGATTACAGCCATAGAGCAAAACCTAGGAGCAAGCCCCAAATCAATGCTCACTGTAGAACCTAAACAGCTGAACTTCTGGACTCCTCCTAGCTGGTTTGTATTTAAGGTAATTGAAGGATTTTGTGGAACCCCGTCCTAATATAACTGTTTTCTTAATGCTGATGGTGAGAGCAAATGCCTGACAAGCACTTGAAAAGCGATCCATGAGTTCTTGTAGTAGATCGTCATTGTGGGCTGTGAGGGCAGCATCATCAGCTAATAGAAGTTCCCTGATTAGCATCTTTTTGACTTCGGTCTTTGACTAAAGTTGGAACAGGTTGAAGAGTTTCCCAGCTGATCTTGTGTGGAGATACACTGCATCTTTCATGTCCTTAAACGCATAGTTCAAAAGTACCAGGAAGACGATTCCAAAGAATGTAGGTGCCATAAAACATCCTTGATTCACGCTGTCATAAACAGATAGTTAAGGATTAATGTCTCTTTTACGTGTAAAGGGTTAACAAACAGGGAACCAAAAACACCTGACCAGAGGACCAATCAGGAAACAAAGTTACTTTCAAATCTCGGTGGAGGGAAGCCTTTGTTTGTGGTTTTTGGGTTTTGCTTTGTTCTCTCTGAGTCCTGAAAGGGACTAGATGTGCAACCAGGTTTCTTGCCAATCTCCCTGCTACAGTCTCTTATATATTCAGAATAGTGAGTATTAAGTAGAAAGGCGGTTATAGTCTTTTGATTGTTTTCTGTATTTGCAAATGTGTAGTTTGCTGAAAGTATTTTAAATTCTATTTTGCTGGGGGGGGGCTTCCCTCTAGTGCCTATAAGCTGAAAGACCCTGTAACTTTTACTATCTAAATTACAGAGACAACTTTTACTTTTTTTTCCTTTCTTTTTATTAAAAGTTTTGCTTTTTAAGACCTGTTTGATTTTTTCCCCTTGGTGAGTCTCAAGGGAATTGAGTCTGTACTTAACAGGGAAGGAGAAGGGAGGGGAGAAGAGTGGAATGAATTCCTTTGTTTTAGATTAGAAAGCCTGAGAAGGAGAGAGAAGGGGTTTGAATCACAGTGATCTTCCAGGGTAACCCAGGGAGGGAAAGCCTGGGAGAGGCACTGGTGAGGGAAAGAGTTTACTTTCCTTGTGTTAAGATCCAGGGGGTCTGGGTCTCGGGGGTCCCCAGGGAAGGTTTTGGGGGGACCAGAGTGTATCAGGCACTCCAAGTCCTGATTGGTGGCAGCTATCAGATCTAAGCTGGTAATTAAGCTTAGGGAAATTCATGCTGGTACCCCATCTTTGGGACTCTAAGGTTCAGATTGGGGAAATATACCATGACACACGCTGCTTTTCGTCCGAAGTGGACCCAGCAAACTGGACAGTTGCTTTCATGTGCGATTTGAGAGGGGCAACCTGGTTGACAGTGGAACCTAGACCTTTCTTCAGGCCGTCATACATGCCTTTGAGGTTTCCCGTTGTGACGAACTCGGAATGTTCTTAATGTTTTCTTTGAATACTGTGTGGGTGCCTGTGACGCAGCAGGGAGAGGGGAGTATTGACCTGGGAAGGTTGCAGGGGAGTTTTACCGGGATTGTCTGCATTGGGGATGGGAGACTTTCCTTGAAGCAAGATACCTGAGCGTGTATATACTGAGCATGTAACATGAGAACCAGGAAGGGGGTTGAAGCCAGGTGACACCTTTGCTCAGGAAACTGGACAAAGACTGGGGGAGGAGCCGGGGGGAGGCTGGGGGGATGGCTGGAGGGAGTTTCAGTTTAGAGCTGGCTGGGAAAATGGAGGGGAGCCCAGACAGGGCTCTGGCCTCCCTGGGCCCCCCCAAGATGGACCTGACTGAGGGGCCCTGTTGTCTGTACCTGGAAGACCTGTCTGGGACCGTGTTCCTGTCGTCTAAATAAACCTTCTGCTTTACTGGCTGGCTGAGAGTCCTGGTGAATCGCAGGAAGTGGGGGGGGCAGGGTTCTGACTCCCAAACACTCTGTGATAACAGGTGGTAGAGGTGGGATCTACTGCACCCTGTGAATGGCGCTTCCTGCAATAAGTGACTGGGGAGCAGTAAAATGAGAGTGTATTGACAGGAACCAGGTGTGCTGAAGGCTCAGAAAGGGAGTTTCGGGGGGCCATTAACCCCTGGGAGTGTGTGACCAGCAAGAAGGACTGTGGTAGTAACAGGGTTCTCCTGGGTATTGCAGCGAGTGGTCCCTTGTGGATTGCAGCTCTGGCCTCCCTGGGGCCCCCCAGATGGACCTGACTGAGGGGCCCTGTTGTCTGTACCTTCAAGACCTGTCTTGGACTGCGTTCCTGTCGTCTAAATAAACCTTCTATTTTACTGGCGGGCTGAGAGACCTGGTGAACCGCAGGAAGCCGGGGGTGCAGGGCCTTGACTCCCCCACACTCCATGACACCTGTGTCTGAGGCTGGCTGTATCTCTTCACAGAGCTTGACCCAGTAATGAATGATTTGCACAGCGTCTGCTTGCTCGCTGTACCTCAGTTTTTGCATGTTGAAGTCTCACTTTGGCACTTTGTTGGCTTCTTGTTGTGTTCCAGATAGGATGTGTTCTTAATGTTGATGAGAGTTAATAGTTCCGCGTCATTTTCTTCAAACCAGTCCTTTTTGATGGTCTCTTTCCCCCAAATGCAGCCTCTCACTGGATGAAGAACTAAATGTTCACATTGGAAAGGCAGCCACCACGTCTAGCAGACAAACTAAAATAGCCTGGAACAACTCAAAGCTGCCCATCAAGACCACAATGCTAGTGTACCAAGCCTGCATTCTCAGCCCTCAAGTATGATGGGGAAACATGGACAACTTATGCTCATCTGGAGGATTATCCCACATACTCAACACCAAATGGCAGAATAAAGTCAGCAAACACAGAGGTTCTTCAAAGGGAAAATTTACCAAGTGCGACAGCCCTTTTCAAGCAAAGACGACTGTGCTTTGGCTGGGCCATCTGAGTAGGTTGGAAGACAGATGCACACCCAAGGACATGCTAGACGGGGAGCTATCAGAGGAACAAGAACAACAGGACATCCCAAACTTCTCTATGAAGACACATGCAAGCGAGATATGAAGGAATCTGGACTTGATCCTGACCAATGGGAAATCTTGGCAAGTGATCATAACAAGTGGCGCCATCGTCTCCATCCGGGTATCAAAGTCCATGACAGAAGCTGGCCCCCCCAAAGCTTGAAGAGAAAAGAGCCTGTAGGAAGCAAGCAGCTCCCAAGTTACAGACATTTGCAATAACTGCCAGCGATGAGGCAAATCTCAGATTGGACTATTCAGTCACACGAGACATTGCAAACCATCTACATCCTAGGCTGTAATTCCCACCGTCTCTCGTAGATGAAAGGATGCCAACTCGGAGCACTGAGGAAGTGCCAGACGCTTGGAAGAAAGTGAATGGGCCAGTTTTTAAAAGGGTAAATGGGATGACCCAGATAATTATGGACCAGTCAGCCTGACATCAATCCAGGGCAAGATAACGGAGCAGCTGATATGGACTAGATTAATAAAGAACTAAAGGAGGGTGATCTAATTAGAGTAGAACCTCAGAGTTCCACACACCTTCTCTGGAACTGGGAGTACATATCAGGAAGCAGCAGAGACAAGACCCCCACCAAAAAAGCAAATACAGCACAGTACTGCATTAATTGTAACCTACTAAAAATTAAAGGGAAAACAGCATTCTTGTTCTGCATAGTAAAGTTTCAAAGTTGTGTTTAGTCAACGTTCAGTTGTAAACTTTTGAAAGAACCGTAATGTTTTGTTCACTTACGAACAGTTCAGAGTTACGAACAACCTCCATTCCCGAGGTGTTCATAACTCTGAGGTTCTGCTGTCATGCCAATCAGTGGAGAACAGCTTGTCACGCTATCTGGATAGCTTTCTCTGATGAGATGACAAGTTTGGCTGATGAAGGGAATACTGTTGCTGTAATATACCAAGGCTCTGTCTACACTAGCATTTTTGTTGGTAACACTCTTGTTGGTCGCATGTGGAGCAGACCCTTTCCCTGGTTGGTGCTCAGCCAGCCGCCTGCTTGGTTCTCCTTCAGCAACGGCGACTGGGGTCCCAGATTCTGATCTTATGAGAGCAAGGCTGGGAACTGGAGTGGGCCTTGCATGGCTTTGTCTCAGATTCATCCATTGCCACTTGCTACGTTGTCTTGCCACCTTGATGGTCTCAGCTCCTCTCTCGACGCCTACAGGAGCCAGGAGAGACAGGGACTCCCTCCCCCACCTCAGGAAGTGGCACTTCAAGATCATGGTTGGATAATTTGCAATGTGGAATTAGAAGGGGGCGAAACGTAGACCCTTCAGTCAAAGGGCTGTGGTTTCCTGGGATTCATGTCGGTCAGGGACCTGGTCTTCCCTTGGCACCCCGAGACCAGCGACCCCAGAGTCAGATGCACGTGGAAATGTTCTAATCCCTCGGGCTGGACTTGGTAGCACTCTTCCACCCGCTTCCAAGTGGGGAGGTGAGGCCGGGTGGCCACAGGCCCTTGGCTGGCTTCAGCAAGCCCTCCTCAACTGGGAGGGCACGGAGGGGCTGATGCACAGTCCCCCAGGGGGAGGCAAGAGGGCGCTGCCTGGGGAGAGGGAAACAGGTTACCCCCAAAGGGGAGAGGGGGGCTGGCATACGTGTGGCTGGGATGACTCCAGCAGGGACCTGCCCATGGGGGACGGGAGGGGAGCACCCTGCCCCTGGCCTCACCAGCCCCTGGGACACCAGAGCCCAGAGCTAGGGCTGGGTTAGGACTAAGCGTTCCAGAAGTCATTCCCTCCCCCCACCTAAGCCCAGGGCCCCCAGGCTACAGCCAGGACAGCCACACACGGAGGCAGGTGGGTCGCTGCCCCCCTCACTCCCAGCAGACGATGGGGAGGAGGGAGCGGCAGGTTTGGGCTGGCCAAAGAGCTGAGGGGCCCCCAAGTCCCCACAGCCCCCTGCTGGTGCCATCAGCAGCCCGGTGCCCAGGCAGGGCGTGGCACTGTTCCAAGCGCTGGATGGGGAACTGAGGTGAGCTGGGGGGACCCGGAAGGTGCATGCGAGCCAGGGACCAAGACCCTGGAAAAGCTGCTGGGCCACCTACGGGTAACTGCTTGGTTTGAACTGCCCTGGGTCGCTGCTTCAAGGGACCCTGCTCAGCTCGGTCTCCAGGGGAAGAGAGGGGGGATTTTCTGTAATATCCGTTAACTCCTGCCTCAGTTTCCCCTGTATTTTGCATTACCCTGTGGGGGGAAAACAATAGTTGGCTCTCAGCACGGGCTAGGGCCTGGCCTATGCTACAGCTTTAGCCCAACAGAAACCACCTTTCGTGACCCCAGCTGTGCACACGTGTGACGGAGCAGGGAGTGGGGTGGATTGACCTGGGAATGTTGCGTGGGAGTTTTACAGGGACTGTCTGCATTGGTGAGGGGATACCGGGGTGACTTCACTTGAGGGATCATACCTGAGCCTGTAACCTGAGCCCAGGAGGGAGTTGGGGCCTGGTGACACCTTCCACCCAGGAAACCAGACAAAGGCTGAAGAAGGAGCCAGGGGGTGTGGCAGGGTGAGATGGCTGGAGGGGTTTTCGTTTGGAGTTGGCTGGGGAAACGGAAGGAGCCCCAGGGCTGGGGTCTAAGCTCCATGGCCCCCAAGATGGATCTGCCCGAGGGGTCCTGGTTTCTGTACCTACAAGCTCCGTTTTGGACTGTGTTCCTGTCGTCTAATAAACCTTCTGCTTTCCTGGCTGGCTGAGAGTCCCGGTGAATCGCAGGAAGCCGAGGGTGCAGGGCCCGGATTCCCCCACACTCTGTGACAACGTGTCTACACTCGAAGCTGCCTCCCGCCAACGTAAGCGCCATTACACCGACACCGTAACATCCAGAGCCGTGGCACGCCACAGACGATGTACTGACCTTGACACAGCACAAGTGTGTTATGTCAACCCTAATAGTCCTCCAGCAGCTGTCCCACAATGCCCCCATTCTGATCATCATTGTGAACTCCATTGCCCAGGGGTCACAGAGACCAGAAGGCCCCCCCCCCCATTTCTGTAATTCCCTCTCCTGGTAGCCCTGTGGGGCGAGCACACCCAGCAGCTCTCCACTGGGGGGTGCAGTGCCCCGCTGGCTCCTGCCTGGCGCTCACAAGGGATGCTGGATCTCCGGGGCCGGTGGGGAGAAGCGGCTGTGCTGGTGGCGCTCCGATCCAGTTGCTCGGGGGGAGCAGGAAAAGGGGCATCAAGGCATCATACCCTGCTTACCACTTCAGGAGAGCCGGGGAAGGGGGGTCTCATGGTCTGTACAAACAATACTGACTTAGGCACCCCGGGCCTGTTAGCTGAAGCTGCAGCCATTGTGGCCCTGCAGGGATCCCCTGCCACACCCGGGGCGTGACTGACCCCGATAAGGAGGAGGGAAGAAGAGACGGTGGCAGGACGACGGGTTCCACGAGATACTGCAAGCCAGCGCTGCACCGGGTCTGGGGGATGAGCACTGCAGACAGCCGGGAGAAGGAGAGCGGAGAAAGACCCAGCAGGCAAAGGAGGGGGAGCTGCACCAGGCTGTAACAGGGCTTCTCCGGCAGCAAACACAGATGCTGCAGGCACTTGTGGACCTCCAAGCTCAGCTAATGCAGGCGGGCCTCTCTGCGCCTGGGTGAACAGAAGCAGAGCACATCCCTGCACCCTCCGTTTTCCACACAGCCTCAGGGAAGAGGCCGTGGGAAGAGGGCAAAGGAGCTGGAGCCAGAGGCGGGAACAGAGGGAACTGAAGCTGTGGGGAAGTGGCCCAGGGACTTGACAGACTGATGGTGAAAGAAGGGTCCGGGGGAAGCTGTTGTTTGCAGGGTTCCTGGGCTGAGACCCAGAGTAGGGGGTGGGCCTGGGTCCCTCCCTCCCATCCCCAGACCACTCCAGCATGGCTACCCCAACCTCTCGACCCCAGGGAGAGCCCAGACACTACCACTTCCCCTTCGCTGACCCAGGAGAGCCACAGCCGATGGACGTGCAGCACCGATGCACAACACTCTTCCTTTCCCTTGTCTGTTTAATATGGTGCCAAAAATCTCTCCATTCCCCAGGATTTACTAGTACATTCCGCAGATTGTTTGTCGGGTGCTGCTCTCGTCACTGAATAAAGCAATTAGCCTTTGTTGGCTTACCACACGTGCTGGACAATGCACGCTGGCCGTGAAAGGAACAGTCTTGAGCACTCTCCCCGCACAGGAGCAGCAAACAGCCTGGTGCAGCACGCGCCCCAGTGGGACTAGGACTAGCGCACCGGCAGTGGCACAGGCACAGATGTGCAGCACCACACAGTTCCTCTCAAGCCCCCCGAGTCATACCTCCTCGCTGAGCTCATCTTATAGCCCTGGTGTCTGGCTGGTCCAACTCAGCAGACAGCCGCTCCCCTCCACCCTGCACCCCTGAAGCAAGTTCCCTCCTTTGCTTCTCAAATGCTATGCAGGACACAGCAGGCAGCTACAACCATTGGGCTCCTTCTTCCACAGAGATCTAATCTGGGGAGTAGAGAACGCCAGCACCCCTTCCCTCTGCCAAAACCACATTCCCCCGTGTCCCAGCATCTCTCACCACACCGGTGTCTCCTGCTGGCCAGTTCGGGAATTAGCTCTGGTGAGCGGGTGTGTGACGAAGTGGGACTGTTCTTCATGTTTTCTCTGAATACTGTGTGGGTTCCTCTGCTTCCCTTATGCAGTTCTCAAGTACCTAGGTTGGGGGATAAGGGGGTGTGATTGTTGCAGAGCCCTAGGAAACCGGTGTGATGGTGTCTGCACAGAGAATGGCCAACACTCTGTCTCCAGGTAACTAACAGCCTAGGCCCCTTCCCTGCAAAGGTGCCAACTGAAGGTGTTGGAGAACAAAGGGATGAGGTGACCTCCTGGCCCAGGAAAGAGAGAAAGCCCAGAAGAGGGGCTGGAGAGTTTCAGTTAGGAGGTGGCTGGGGATGTGGAGTAAGTGCAGACCTGGGTGTCTGGCTCATTGCCCCCCAGAATGGACCCGGCTGATGGGTCCCTTTCTCTGTACCTACAAGCTCCAAGGTCAGACCCAGGAAGGTGAAGCTGTGTGAGTTTCTTGCCCTGAAGACAGTCTGCTCCAAGGGAGAGGAGGCTCCCCAAAGTCCTGCCTGGCTTTGTGGGGAGCAGCTCCAGAGCATCGTTCAGGGACTCCATGACAACTGATGGTAGAAGTGGGATCTACTGCACCCCGTGAATGGCACCTCCTGCAGTAAGTGACAGGGGAGCAGTAAAACAAAGGAGGGATAATGCCGACTAGGCGTGCTGAAGGCTCAGAGAGGGACGGTTTCAGGGGGCGGTTAACCTCTGGGAGTGTGTGACCAGCGAGAAGGACTGTTGGAGTAACAGGGTCCCCGAGGACTGCAGCGAGCAGTCTCAGGGGCGGAGGAGCTTGCCGCTCGACCCTGGGAGAGAGAAGGATTTTTGCAGTAGCAGGTTCCCCTGGGGATGGCAGGAGCAGTCCCAGGGCCGGAGTCTGCAGCTCAACCCTAGCAAAGAGGTGGTGATCACAAGAAGGGCTGGAAACCTTGGGGGAGCTGAGAGCATACGGCCCTCTGAGTCCAGAGCCACTTGGGAACGGTGAAGTGATGGCCTATCACCATCCCCTTAAGAAGGACATTGTGATCCTGTGCACAGAGAGGGTTACGCATGGGGACGTTCACCCAGGCACAGTTAATTGTGCAGTTGGAGGAGAAGCACCGCTCTGAGGAGCAGATTCCTGACCCAGATGGGGCTACAAGAGGATCTAGGAGCAGCTGGAGCAGCAGCCAGGCATCCCCGAGTCTGGTCCCCAACCAGATGAGGGTCTTCACAATTGGATTCCCCATCAGGGGATCGGAGATGGATGGGATGGGAGCAGAGCCCGAGAGAGCGAGAGCCCGAGAAGCAGCAGCAGCATGGACTGGCAATGGTGGAGCTGAGAGTCATGGGGGCTCCCCAGGGGTGAGAGGAGATAGACCCCGGGCTGCCAGTTCCGCAGGGAACCTCGACACTAAATTGCTGCCCCTAGTTAAGGAGTGGGCGGATGTGGATG